>NC_092759.1:57872063-58173431 GCF_047496795.1 Chiloscyllium punctatum | reverse complement strand
AGAGGGGGACAGAGAGAGGGGGGGACAGAGAGAGAGAGGGGGACAGAGAGAGGGGGACAGAGAGAGGGGGACAGAGAGAGGGGGGACAGAGAGAGGGGGACAGAGAGAGGGGGGACAGAGAGAGGGGGACAGAGAGAGGGGGACAGAGAGAGAGGGGGACAGAGAGAGGGGGACAGAGAGAGGGGGACAGAGAGAGAGGGGGACAGAGAGAGAGGGGGACAGAGAGAGGGGGACAGAGAGAGAGAGGGGACCGAGAGACGGGGACAGAGAGAGGGGGACAGAGAGAGGGAGGACAGAGAGAGGGGGGGACAGAGAGAGAGGGGGACAGAGAGAGGGGGGGACAGAGAGAGGGGGACAGAGAGAGAGGGGGACAGAGAGAGGGGGGGACAAAGAGAGAGGGGGACAGAGAGAGGGGTGATAGAGAGAGAGGGGTTACAGAGAGAGGGGGGACAGAGAGAGAGGGGGACAGAGAGAGGGGGGACAGAGAGAGGGGGGACAGAGAGAGAGGGGGAAGAGAGAGAGGGGGGGACAGAGAGAGAGGGAGAACAGAGAGAGGGGGGGGCAGAGAGAGAGGGGGACAGAGAGAGAGGGGGACAGAAAGAGAGGGGGACAGAGAGAGGGGGGACAGAGAGAGGGGGACAGAGAGATGGGGGACAGAGAGAGGGGGGGACAGAGAGAGGGGGGACAGAGAGAGGGGGGGAAGAGAGAGAGAGGGGGGACAGAGAGAGGGGGGACAGAGAGAGGGGGACAGAGAGAGGGGGACAGAGAGAGGGGGGGACAGAGAGAGGGGGACAGAGAGAGGGGGGACAGAGAGAGGGGGGGAAGAGAGAGAGAGGGGGGGACAGAGAGAGGGGGGACAGAGAGAGAGGGGCACAGAGAGAGGGGGGACAGAGAGAGAGGGGGAAGAGAGAGAGAGGGGGGCAGAGAGAGAGGGGGAAGAGAGAGAGAGGGGGGACAGAGAGAGAGGGGGAAGAGAGAGAGAGGGGGGACAGAGAGAGAGGGGGAAGAGAGAGAGAGGGGGGCAGAGAGAGAGGGGGAAGAGAGAGAGAGGGGGGACAGAGAGAGAGGGGGAAGAGAGAGAGAGGGGGGCAGAGAGAGAGGGGGAAGAGAGAGAGAGTGGGGACAGAGAGAGAGGGGGAACAGAGAGAGAGGGGGACAGAGAGAGAGGGGGACAGAGAGAGGGGGGACAGAGAGAGGGGGGACAGAGAGAGGGGGGACAGAGTGAGGGGGGACAGAGAGAGAGGGGGACAGAGAGAGGGGGGACAGAGTGAGGGGGGACAGAGAGAGAGGGGGAAGAGAGAGAGAGGGGGGGACAGAGAGGGGGGGACAGAGAGAGAGGGGGGACAGAGAGAGTGGGGAAAGAGAGAGGGGAACAGAGAGAGAGGGGGACAGAGAGAGAGGGGGGACAGAGAGAGGGGGACAGAGAGAGAGGGGACAGAGAGAGAGGGGGACAGAGAGACAGAGGGGGCAGAGAGAGAGGGGGACAGAGAGAGGGGGGACAGAGAGAGAGGGGGGACAGAGAGAGGGGGGAAAGAGAGAGGGGAACAGAGAGAGAGGGGGACAGAGAGAGGGGGGAAAGAGAGAGGGGAACAGAGAGAGAGGGGGACAGAGAGAGAGGGGGGACAGAGAGAGGGGTCAGAGAGAGGGGGGGACAGAGAGAGGGGGGACAGAGAGAGGGGGGACAGAGAGGGGGGGGGACAGAGAGAGGGGGGACAGAGTGAGAGGGGGGACAGAGAGAGGGGGGACAGAGAGAGAGGGGGACAGAGAGAGAGGCGGACAGAGAGAGTGGGACAGAGAGAGGGGGACAGAGAGAGGGGGACAGAGAGAGGGGGAAGAGAGAGAGGCGGACAGAGAGAGGGGGACAGAGAGAGGGGGGACAGAGAGAGAGGGGGACAGAGAGAGGGGGAGAGAGAGAGGGGGGACAGAGAGAGGGGGGACAGAGAGGGGGGGACAGAGAGAGAGGGGGACAGAGAGAGGGGGACAGAGAGAGGGGGACAGAGAGAGGGGGGACAGAGAGAGAGGGGGACACAGAGAGAGGGGGACAGAGAGAGAGGGGGACAGAGAGAGAGGGACAGAGAGAGGGGGGACAGAGAGAGGGGGGACAGAGAGGGGGGGACAGAGAGAGATAGGAGAGAGAGAGGGGGGACAGAGAGAGGGGGGACAGAGAGGGGGGACAGAGAGAGAGGGGGACAGAGAGAGGGGGACAGAGAGAGGGGGGACAGAGAGAGGGGGGACAGAGAGGGGGGGACAGAGAGAGATAGGAGAGAGAGAGGGGGGACAGAGGGAGGGGGGACAGAGAGGGGGTGACAGAGAGAGAGGGGGACAGAGAGAGGGGGACAGAGAGAGGGGGACAGAGAGAGGGGGGACAGAGAGAGGGGGGGACAGAGAGAGGGGGACAGAGCGAGAGGGGGACAGAGAGAGGGGGACAGAGAGAGAGGGGGAAGAGAGAGAGGCGGACAGAGAGAGGTGGACAGAGAGAGGGTGGACAGAGAGAGAGGGGGACAGAGAGAGGGGGGTCAGAGAGAGGGGGAGAGAGAGAGAGGGGGGAGAGAGAGAGAGAGGGGGACAGAGAGAGAGGGGGACAGAGAGAGGGGGGACAGAGAGAGAGGGGGACAGAGAGAGAGGGGGAAAGAGAGAGAGGGGGCAGAGAGAGGGGGGACAGAGAGAGGGGGACAGAGAGAGATGGGGGACAGAGAGAGAGGGGGACAGAGGAGGGGGACAGAGAGAGAGGGGGACAGAGAGAGGGGGGACAGAGAGAGAGGGGACAGAGAGAGGGGGGACAGAGAGAGAGGGGGACAGAGAGAGGGGGACAGAGAGAGGGGGGACAGAGAGAGGGGGGACAGAGAGGGGGGGACAGAGAGAGGGGGGACAGAGAGGGGGGGACAGAGAGAGAGGGGGAAGAGAGAGAGGGGGACAGAGAGAGAGGGGGACAGAGAGAGGGGGGACAGAGATAGGGGGGACAGAGTGGGGGGGACAGAGAGACGGGGGAAAGAGAGAGGGGGGACAGAGAGGGGGGGACAGAGAGAGAGGGGGAAGAGAGAGAGGGGGACAGAGAGAGGGGGGGACAGAGAGAGGGGGGACAGAGAGAGGGGGGACAGAGAGAGGGGGACAGAGAGAGGGGGGATAGAGAGAGGGGGAAGTAGAGGGGGTGAGAGAGAGGGGGAAGAGAGAGAGGGGCACAGGGAATGGGGGAGATAGAGGGGGTCAGAGATGGGGACAGAAAAAGTGGGAGGTAGAGGGGGTCAGAGAGATGGGCACAGAGAGAGGGGCACAGAGAGTGGGGGAGATAGAGGGGGACAGAGAGACATAGGCAGAGAGAGATCGGGGCAGAGAGAGAGAGGGGGACAGAGAGAGGGGGGGACAGAGAGAGGGGGGGACAGAGAGAAGGGGGACAGAGAGAGGGGGACAGAGAGAGGGGCACAGAGAAAGGGGGGCAGAGAGAAGGGGAGATAGAGGGGGTCAGAGAGAGGGGGACAGAAAAGGCGGAGGTAGAGGGGGTCAGAGAGAGGGGGGATAGAGGGGGACAGAGAGTGGGGGACAGAGAATGGGCGTCAGAGAAAGGGATACAGAGTGGAGGTGAGAGAGGGGGTCATATAGTGGGGGGATGGGGGGGACAGAGAGAGAGGGGACAGAGAAAGTGGGGGACAGAGAGAGGGGGACAGAGAGGTTGGGGGACAGAGAGAGAGGGGGACAGAAAGAGAGGGACAGAGAGAGGGGGCAGAGAGAGGTGGGCAGAGAGAGGCGGACAGAGAGAGAGGGACAGAGAGAGGGGAGGAAAGAGAGGGGGGACAGAGAGATGTGGACAGAGAGAGGGGGACAGAGAGTTGGAGGACAGAGAGAGAGGGGGCAGAGAGAGGGGGACAGAGAGTGGGAGGACAGAGGGGGGGCAGAGAGAGGGGGGAGACATAGAAAGGGGGTGACAGAGAGAGAGGGGGGACAGAGAGAGGGGGATAAAGAGAGGGGGGAGAGAGAGAGGGGACAGGGAAAGGGGGCAGAGAGAGGGGGACAGAGAGTGGGGGAGAGAGAGAGGGGTGATAGAGAGAGGAGGACAGAGAGAGGAAGGGGTGTCAGAGAGAGGGGGCAGAGAGGGTGGATAGATAGAGGCAGGACAGAGGGGGGGACAGAGAGAGGAGGGCAGAGAGAGGGTGACAGAGAGAGAGGACAGAGAGTGGGGGAGATAGAGGTGGCGAGAGAGAGGGGGACAGTGAGAGAGGGACAGAGAGAGGGGGGCAGAGAGAGAGTGGGCAGAGAGGAGGGGACAGAGAGAGAGGGGGTAGGGAGAGGGGGACAGAGAGAGCGGGTCAGAGAGAGGGCAACAGAGAGAGGGGGACAGGGAGTGGGGAGATACGGGGGACAGAGAGAGAGGGGTAGAGAGAGTTGGAGAGAGTGAGGGGACAGAGAGAGGGCGACAGAGAGAGAGGGGGACAGAGAAAGGGGGACAGAGAGTGGGAGGGGAATAGAGAGAGTGAGGGGACAGAGAGAGGGCGACAGAGAGAGAGGGGGGACAGAGAAAGGGGGACAGAGAGATGGGGACAGAGAAAGGGGGACAGAGAGGGGGAACAGAGAGAGAGGGGGACAGAGAAAGGGGGACAGAGAGTGAGAGGGGAATAGAGAGAGAGAGGGGACAGAGAGAGGGTGACAGAGAGGGGGAACAGAGAGAGAGGGGGAAAGAGAGAGAGGGGTAGAGAGAGTTGGAGAGAGTGAGGGGACAGAGAGAGGGCGACAGAGAGAGAGGGGGACAGAGAGTGAGAGGGGAATAGAGAGAGAGAGGGGACAGAGACAGGGTGACAGAGAGGGGGGACAGAGAGAGGGGGAGGTAGAGGGGATCACAGAGAGGGGTACAGAAAAAGTCGCAGGTAGAGGGGGTGAGAGAGAGGGGTGATAGAGTGGGGGACAGAGAGGGGGGGCAGAGAGTGGGGGACAGAGAGAGGGGTACAGAGTGGGGGTGAGAGAGGAGGTCAGAGAGTGGGGGGATGGAGAGAGTGGGGGACAGAGAGAGAGGGAACGGAGAGAGAGGGGGAAAGAGAGAGGGGGACAGAGAGGGGGGACAGAGAGTGGGGGGATAGAGAGAGGGGGCAGAGGGAGGGAGGCAGAGACAGGGGGACAGAGAGAGGGGGACAGAGAGAGGGCGAGATAGAGGGGGACAGAGAGAGAGAGGGGGACAGAGAGAGGGGGACAGAGAGAGGGGGCAGAGAGTGGGGGACAGAGAGGAGGAGTACAGAGTGGGGGTGAGAGAGGAGTTCAGAGAGTGGCGGGATGGAGAGAGTGGGGAGCAGAGAGAGGGGGACAGAGAGAGGCGGGTGGGAGAGAGCGCGGGACAGAGAGAGAGAGGGGGAACAGAGAGAGAGGGGACAAAGGGGGGATACAGAGAGGGGCGACTGAGAGAGGGGGATAGAGAGAGGGGGGGATAGAGAGAGGGGGATAGAGAGAGGGGGACAGAAAATGTCGGAGGTTGAGGGGGTCAGAGAGAGGGGGAGATAGAGGGCGACAAAGTGAGGAGGACAGAGAGAGGGGACAGAGAGAGGGGTATAAAGTGGAGGTGAGAGAGGGGGTCAGAGATTGGGGGGATGGAGAGAGTTGGGGACAGAGAGTGAGGTGACAGAGAGAGTGGGGGACAGAGAGAGAGAGGGGGACAGAGAGAGAGGGGGGACAGAGAGAGAGGGGGACAGACAGGGGGGATAGAGGGAGGGGGACAGAGAGAGAGGGGGACAGAGAGAGGGGGCAGAGGGAGGGCGACAGAGAGAGAAGGACAGAGAGAGGGGGACAGAGAGAGGGGGACAGAGAGAGGCGGGTGGGGGACAGAGAGTGGGTCAGACAGAGGGGGTCAGAGAGAGGGGGTCAGAGAGAGGGTGCAGAGGGAGGGCGACAGAGAGAGGGGGACAGAGAGAGGGGGACAGAGAGAGGCGGGTGGGATAGAGCGCGGGACAGAGGGGGGGGACAGAGAGAGGGGGACAGAGAGAGAGGCGTGTGCGAGAGAGAGGGGGTCAGAGAGAGGCGGGTGGGAGGGAGAGCAGGACAGAGATAGAGGGGGAGAGAGAGAGGGGGACAAAGAGGGGTGATAGAGGGAGGCGGGTGAGAGAGAGAGGAGCAGAGAGAGGGGGTCAGAGAGAGGGGGACAGAGAGAGGTGGACAGAGAGAGAGGGACAGAGAGAGGGGGACAGAGAGAGGGTGACAGAGATAGAGGGGGACAGAGAAAGGGGGACAGAGAGAGAAGGCACAGAGAGAGGGGGAAGGAGAGAGGGGGACAGAGAGAGTGGTACAGAGAGATGGTTACAGAATGGGGGTGAGAGAGGGGGTCAGAGAGTGGGGGGAAGGAGAGAGTGGGGCACAGAGATAGAGGGGACAGAGAGGGTGGGGGCAGAGAGGGAGGGGGCAGAGAGAGGGCGAAGAGAGGGGGGACAGAGAGCGGGGGAGAGTGAGGAGGGACAGAGAGAGTGGGACAGAGAGAGGGGGACAGAGAGAGGGGGACAGAGAGAGGGGGACAGAGAGAGGGGGACAGAGAGAGGGGGGACAGAGAGAGAGTGGGACAGAGAGAGAGGGGGACAAAGAGAGAGGGGGACAGAGAGAGAGGGGGACAGAGAGAGGGGGGACAGAGAGAGGGGGTCAGAGAGAGGGGGACAGAGAGAGAGGGGGGACAGAGAGAGGGGGACAGAGAGAGAGTGGGACAGAGAGAGTGGGACAGAGAGAGAGGGGGACAAAGAGAGAGGGGGACAGAGAGAGGGGGACAGAGAGAGTGGGGGACAGAGAGAGGGGGGACAGAGAGAGGGGGACAGAGAGAGTGGGACAGAGAGAGTGGGACAGAGAGATGTTTACAGAGTGGGGGTGAGAGAGGGGGTCAGAGAGTGGGGGGATGGAGAGAGTGGGGCACAGAAATAGAGGGGACAGAGAGGGTGGGGGCAGAGAGGGAGGGGCAGAGAGAGGGCGAAGAGAGGGGGGACAGAGAGCGGGGAGACTGAGGGGGGACAGAGAGAGGGGGACAGAGAGACGGGGACAGAGAGACGGGGGGATTGAGGGGGACAGGGAGATGGCGTCAGAGAGAGAGGGGGACAGAGAGAGAGGGGGACAAAGAGGGGGGATAGAGGGAGACGGGTGGGAGAGAGTGGGGTCAGAGAGTGGGCCAGACAGAGGGGGTCTGAGTGAGTGGGACAGAGAGAGGGCGACAGAGAGAGGGCGAAAGAGAGAGGGGGACAGAGACACGGGGACAGAGAGAGAGGGACAGAGAGAGGGGGACAGAGAGAGGGGACAGAGAGAGGGGGACAGAGAGAGGGGGATAGAGAGAGGAGACAGGGAGAGGAGGGTAGAGAGAGAGGTGAGTGTGAGGCGGAGGAGTCAGAGAGAGGCGGGTGGGAGGGAGAGCGGGACAGAGAGAGAGGGAACAGAGAGAGAGGAGAACAAAGAGGGGGGATAGAGGGAGGTGGGTGGGAGAGAGGGAGTCATAGAGAGGGGGTCAGAGAGAGAGGGGGACAGAGAGAGGGCGACAGAGAGAGGGCGAAAGAGAGAGGGGGACAGAGAGACGGGGACAGAGAGAGGGGGACAGAGAGAGGGGGTCAGAGAGAGAGGGGGTCAGAGAGACGGGGGACAGAGAGAGAGGTGGACAGAGAGAGAGGGGGTCAGAGAGACGGGGGACAGAGAGAGGGGGACAGAGAGAGAGGGGGACAGAGAGAGAGGGGGACAGAGAGAGGGGGGACAGAGAGAGGGGGACAGAGAGAGACGGGGACAGAGGGACGGGGGACAGAGAGATGGGGGACAGAGAGATGGGGACAGAGACGGGGGGACAGAGAGAGAGGGGCGACAGAGAGAGAGGGGGGACAGAGAGAGAGGGGGTCAGAGAGAGGTGGACAGAGAGAGAGGGGATAAAGATAGAGGGGGACAGAGAGGGGGGACAGAGATTGGGGCCAGAGGGTGGGGGACAGAGAGAGGGGTACAGAGTGGGGGTGAGAGAGTGGGTCAGAGGGTGGTGGGGGTCAGAGAGGGGGGGACAGAGAGAGTGGGGAACAGAGAGAGGGGGACAGAGAGGGGGGACAGAGAGAGAGAGGGGCAGAGAGGGGGGCGGAGATAGGGGACAGAGAGAGGGGACAGAGAGAGGGCGAGATAGAGGGGGACAGAGAGAGGGGGTCAGAGAGAGGGGGACAGAGTGAGGGGGCAGAGAGAGAGGGGGACAGAGTGAGTGGGTCAGAGAGAGGCGGGTGGGAGAGAGCGCGGGACAGAGAGCGGGAGGGGGACAGAGAGAGGGGGACAGAGAAAGCGTCTGGTGGGAGAGAGAGGGAGTCAGAGAGAGGCGGGTGGGAGAGTGCGTGGGACAGAGCAAGAGGGGAACAGAGAGAGAGGGGGACAGAGAGTGGGGGACAGAGAGAGGGGCGACAGAGAGAGGGGCGACAGAGAGAGGGGCGACAGAGAGAGGGGGATAGAGAGAGGGGGATAAAGAGAGGGGAACAGAAAAAGTCGGAGGTAGACTGGGTCAGAGAGAGGGGGAGATAGAGGGCGACAGAGAGAGGAGGACAGAAAGGGGGACAGAGTGTGGGGGACAGAGACTGGAGGACAGAGAGAGGGGTATAGAGTGGGGGTGAGAGGGGGGTCAGAGAGAGGCGGGTGGGAGAGAGAGTGGACAGAGAGAGAGGGGAACAGAGAGAGGAGAACAAGGGGGGATAGATGGAGGTGGGAGAGTGAGGGGGACAGAGCGAGGGCGACAGACAGGGGGTCAGAGACCGGGGAGAGAGAGAGGCGGGTGGTAGAGAGAGGGGGTCATAGAGAGGGTGACAGAGAGAGTGGGTCAGATAGAAGGGGACAGAGAGAGGGGGACAGAGAGAGGGGGGACAGAGAGAGGGGGACAGAGAGAGGGGGACAGAGAGAATGTGGACAGAGAGAGAGGGGGACAGAGAGAGGGGGACAGAGAGAGAGGGGGTCAGAGGGCATGGGACAGAGAGAGAGGCGGGTGGGAGAGAGAGGATCAGAGAGAGGTGGGTGGGTGGGAGAGCGGGACAGAGAGAGTGGGACAGATAGAGGGCGACAGAGAGAGTGGGTCAGAGAGAGGGGGACAGAGAGAGAGGGAGGACAGAGAGAGAGAGGGACAGAGAGGGGGGAAGATAGAGGGCGACAGAGAGGGGGACAGAGAGCGGGGGTAAAGAGGGAGGGGGACAGAGAGAGAGGGGGACAAAGAGGGGGGATCGAGGGAGATGGGTGGGAGAGAGGGGGGACAGAGAGTGGGTGAGATAGATGGGTTCAGAGAGAGGGGGATAGAGAGGGGGGAAGATAGAGGGCGACAGAGAGGGGGACAGAGAGCGGGGGTAAAGAGGGAGGGGGACAGAGAGAGAGGGGGACAAAGAGGGGGGATCGAGGGAGATGGGTGGGAGAGAGGGGGGGGACAGAGAGTGGGTGAGATAGATAGGTTCAGAGAGAGGGGGATAGAGAGAGGGGGTCAGAGAGAGGTGGGTGGGAGGGAGAGCGGGACAGAGAGAGGGCGACAGAGAGAGTGGGTCAGAGAGAGGGGGACAGAGAGAGAGGGGGGACAGAGAGAGAGGGGGACAGAGAGGGGGGACAGAGAGAGAGGGAAAAGAGAAATGGGGGACAGAGAAATGGGGGACAGAGTGGGGAGGACAGAGAGGGGGTGACAGAGAAAGGGGGGACAGAGAGAGAGGGGGACAGAGATAGAGGGGAACAGAGAGAGAGGCGACAGAGACAGGGGGACAGAGAGAAGGGAACAGAGAGAGGGGGCAGAGAGGGACAGAGAGAGGGGGTCAGAGACAGAGTGTGGGGGACAGAGAGAGAGGACAGAGAGAGGGACAGAGAGAGAGGGGGTCAGATAAAGGGCGACAGAGAGAGGGGGGGACAGAGAGAGGGGGGACAGAGAGTGGGGGGACAGAGAGTGGGGGAGGTAGAGGGGTTCAGAGACAGGGGAACAGAAAGAGAGGGGGACAGTGAGAGGAGGAGGGGGTTCAGAGAGGGTTGGGACAAAGAGGATGGACAGATAGAGGCGGGATAGAGAGGGGGGACAGAGAGAGGGGGAACAGCTAGAGGGAGGGACAGAGAGAGAGAGGGGGGACAGAGAAAGGGGGGAGAGAGGGAGTGGAGAGAGGGAGGGGGGGACAGAAAGACGATGACAGAGATGGGGGAGAGAGAGGGGGACAGAGAGAGGAGGGACACAGAGAGGGGGGACGGGGGGGCAGAGAGACAGTGACAGAGAGGGGGCGGAGAGAGGGCGACATAGAGAGGGGTCAGAGAGAGGGGGGCAGAGAGAGGGGACAGGGAGTGGGGGACAGAGAGAGGGGGGGACAGAGAGAGGGGTCAGAGAGCGGGGGACAGAGAGAGGGCATCAGAGAGAGGCGGGTGGGAGAGAGCGCGGGACAGAGAGAGAGGGGACAGAGAGAGAGGGGGTCAAAGAGGGGGGATAGAGGGAGATGGGTGTGAGAGAGGGGGGTGAAAGAGTGGGTCAGACAGTGGGGGTCAGAGAGAGGGCGACAGAGAGGGGGACAGAGAGTGGGGGAGAGAGAGGGGGAGAGAGGGAGGCGGGTGGGAGAGAGAGCGGGGCAGAGAGAGGGGACAGAGGGGGGCAGAGAGCGGGGGTGAGAGAGAAGCGGGTGGGAAAGAGGGGGTCAGAGAGAGAGAGGGACAGAGTGAGAGGCGTACAGAGAGAGGGGTACAGAGAGAGAGGGGGACCAGAGAGAGGGGGACAGAGAGAGGGGGGACAGAGGGAGGGGGGACAGAGGGAGACGGACAGAGGGAGGGGGTCAGAGAGAGAGCGGGAGGTCAGAGAGAGAGGGGGTCAGAGAGAGGGGGACAGAGAGAGATGGCACAGGGACGGGGGGGACAGAGAGAGAGGACAGAGAGTGGGGGAGGTAGAGGTGGTCAGAGAGAGGGGGACAAAGAGAGGGGGACAGAGAGTAAGGGACAGAGTGAGGGGGATAGAGAGAGAGGGGGACAGAGAGAGAGGGGGAAAAGAGAGGGCGACAGAGAGAGGGCGACACAGAGAGGGCGACAGAGAGAGAGGGGGAACAGAGAGAGGGGGACAGAAAGAGGGGGAGATAGAGGGGGTCAGAGAGAGGGGACAGAGAGAGGGGACAGAGGGAGGGGCAGAGAGAGTGCGGGAGGTAGAGGGGGTCAGAAAGAGGGGTACAGAGAGAGGGGCACAGAGAGTGGGGGAGATAGTGGGGGACAGAGAAAGAGGGGACAGAGAGAGGGGGGCAGAGAGAGTGGGACAGAGTGAGGGGGCAGAGAGAGAGGGGAAAGAGAGAGAGGGGAAAAAGAGAGAGGGGGAGATAGAGGGGGTCAGAGAGAGGGGGGGCCGGAGAGAGGGGGGACAGTGAGGGGGGACAGAGAGGGGGTGGGACAGAGGGGGGGAAAGAGAGGGGGGGAACAGAGAGAGAGCGGGGCAGAGATAGAGGGGAAAAGAGAGATGGGGCAGACAGAGGGAGACAGAGTGAGGGGGGCAGAGAGAGAGGGGGCAGAGAGAGAGTGAAAAGAGAGTGGGGGACAGAGAGAGTGGGGCAGAGGGAGGGCGACAGAGAGAGGGGGACAGAGAGAAAAGGGGGCAGAAAGAGAGGGGGACAGAGAGAGAGGGGGACAGAGAGAGAGGCGGTCATAGAGGGGGGTACAGAGAGAGAGGCGGGTGGAAGGGAGAGGGGGGCAGAGAGAGGGAGACAGAGAGAGGAGCACAGTGTGTGGGGGAGATAGCGGGGCTCAGAGAGAGCAGGACATAGAGGGGGACAGAGAGAGGGGGAAGAGAGGGGGACAGAGAGTGGGGGACAGAGAGTGGGGGACAGAGAGAGGGGTAAAGAGTGGGAGAGAGAGGGGGTCAGAGAGAGGGGGACAGAGAGTGGGGGGATGGAGAGAGTGGGGGAGAGAGAGAGAGAGGGTGTCAAAGAGAGAGGGGCAGAGAGAGACGGAGCAGAGAGAGGGGGCAGAGAGCGGGGGAGAGATAGAGGGAAAGAGAGAGAGGGCGACAGAGAGAGGGGGACAGAGAGAGGGGGGGACAGAGAGAGGGCGACAGCGAGAGGGGGACAGAGAGAGGGGGCAGAGAGAGCGCGGGACAGAGAGAGGGGGACAGAGAGAGGGGGCAGAGAGAGAGCCGGACTGAGAGCGAGGCGGGGACAGAGAGAGGGGGACAGAGAGAGGGGAAGACAGAGATGGTCAAAGGGAGGGGGACAGAGAGAGGGCACAGAGAGTCGGGGAGATAGAGGGGACAGAGAGATGGGGTGGACAGAGAGTTGGGGGGACTGAGAGTGGGGGGGCATGGGGGTAGAGAGAGGGGCAGAGAGGGGGGACAGAGAGAGGGGGGACAGAGAGAGGGCGACAGAGAGAGTGTCACAGAGAGTGGGGGAGATAGAGGGGGTCAGAGAGAGGGGGACAGAGGGAGGGTGATATAGAGGGGGACTACGAGAGAAGGAGTCAGAGACAGAGGGGGACTGTGAGAGGGGGGGCAGAGAAATGGCGACAGAGAGACGGTGACAGAGAGAGTGGGGGACAGAGAGAGGGGGCAGAGAGAGGGCAACAGAGAGAGGGGGACAGAGAGAAAAGGGGGCAGAAAGAGAGGGGGACAGAGAGAGAGGGGCAGAGAGAGATGGGGCAGACAGAAGGGGACAGAGTGAGGGGGCAGAGAGAGAGGGTCAGAGAGGGGGACAGAGAGACGGAGATATAGAGGGGGACAGAGAGAGGGGACAGAGAGTGAGGGACAGAGAGAGGAGTACAGAGTGGGGGAGAGAGAGGGAATCAGAGAGATGGGGGCAGAGAGAGGGCGACAGAGAGAGGGGGACAGAGAGTGGGGGGGACGGAGAGTTGGGGGGACGGAGAGAGGTGGGGACAGAGAGAGAGGGGAACAGAGAGAGAGAGGGACAGAGAGAGATGTGGACAGAGAGAGAAGGACAGAGAGAGGAGGTCAGAGAGAGAGGAGGACAGAGAGAGAGGAGGACAGAGAGAGGCAGGTAGAAGGGAGAGAGGGGCAGAGAGAGGGCGACAGAGAGAGGCACCGAGAGTGGGGGAGATAGATGGGGTCAGAGAGAGGGGGAGACAGACAGTGGGGAGATGGAGAGAGTGTGGGACAGAGAGAGAGAGAGAGAGAGGGGGTCAGAGAGGGGGACAGGGAGAGACGGAGCAGAGAGAGGGCGAAAGAGAGGGGCGCAGAGACCGGGGTAGAGATAGAGGGGACAGAGAGAGGAGGACAGATAGAGGGGGACAGAGAGAGGGGGACAGAGAGAGGAGGCAGAGAGCGAGGGGGACAGAGAGAGGGGGACAGAGTGAGGGGGACAGAGAGAGGGGGAACAGAAAGGGGAACACAGAGAGGGGGGCACAGAGAGGGGGGCACAGAGAGGGGGACAGAGAGGGGGACAGAGAGAGAGAGGGGGACAGAGAGAGAGCGGGGCAGAGAGAGAGGGGGGCAGAGAGAGGGGGGACAGAGAGAGAGGGGGACAGAGGGGGGGACAGAGAGAGAGGGGGGACAGACAGAGGGGGGACAGAGAGAGGTGGGACAGAGAGAGGGGGGGACAGAGAGAAGGGGACAGAGAGAGAGGGGGACAGAGAGAGAGGGGGTCAGAGCGAGGGGGGGAAGAGAGAGGCAGGTGGAAGGGAGAGGAGGGCAGAGAGAGGGCGACAGAGAGACGAGCACAGAGAGTGGGGGAGCTAGAGAGGGTCAGAGAGAGCGGGTCAGAGAGAGGGGGACAGAGAGAGGGAGGGACAGAAAGAGGGGTGGACCGAAAGAGGGGGGACAGAGAGAGGGGGGACAGAGAGGGGGGGACAGAGGGGGGGGGACAGAGAGTGGGACAGAGAGGGAGAGGCGGGTGGGAGAGAGAGGGGGTCAGAGAGAGGCTGGTGGGAGAGAGAGGGGGACAGAGAGAGGGGGACAGAGAAAGGGGAGATAGAGGTTGACAAAGGGAGGGGGACAGAGAGAGAGGCACAGAGAGAGGGCTAGATAGAGGGGTTCAGAGCGAAGAGTACAGAGATAGTGGTACAGCGAGTGGGGGAGATAGAGGTGGACAGAGAGTAGGACAAAAAGAGGGGGTGATAGAGGGGGTCAGAGAGAGGGGGAGATAGAGGAGGACAGAGAGAGAGGGGGAGACAGAGGGGGGGACAGAGAGAGAGGGGGTACAGAGAGAGGGTGACAGAGAGAGGGCGACAGAGAGAGGGGCACAGAATGTGGAGGAGATCGAGGGGGTCAGAGAGAGGGGGACAGAGAGAGGGTGATATAGAGGGGGACAGCAAGAGAGGGGGTCAGAGACAGAGGGGGACAGTGAGAGAGGGGGGCTGAGAAATGGCGACAGAGAGAGGGTGACAGAGAGAGAGGGGACAGAGAGAGAGGGGACAGAGAGACAGAGGGGGCAGAGAGAGAGGGGGACAGAGAGAGAGGGGATAGAGAGAGGGGGGACAGAGAGAGGTGGGAGATAGCGGGGCTCAGAGACAGGGTGACAGAGAGAGAGGGCAATATAGAGTGGGGGACAGAGAGATGGGTACAGAGTGGAGGAGAGAGAGGGGGTCAGAGAGACGGGGTCAGAGAGGGGGACAGAGAGTGGGGGGGATGGAGAGAGTGGTGGAGAGAGAGAGAGGGGGGGTTAGAGAGAGGGGCAGAGAGTGACGGAGCAGAGACAGGGCGACAGAGGGGGTGGCAGAGAGCAGGGGAGAGAAAGAGGGGACAGAGAGAGGGGGACAGAGAGGGGGGACAGAGAGAGGGGGGACAGGGAGAGGGGGGACAGAGAGAGGGGGACAGAGAGAGGGGGACAGAGAGAGGAGACAGAGAGAGGGTGGACAGAGAGAGGGGGGACAGAGAGAGGGGGACAGAGAGAGATGCGGTGGGTGAGAGAAGGGGTATGAGAGAGCCGAACTGAGAGAGAGGGGGACGGGGGGGGGGACAAAGAGGGGGGATAGCGAGGCGGGTGGACGAGAGAGGGGGACAGAGAGAGGGGGACAGAGAGAGGGGGACAGAGAGGGGGGCACGGAGAGGGGTGCACGGAGAGGGGGGCACAGAGAGGGGGGCACGGAGAGGGGGACAGAGAGTTGGACAGAGAGGGGGGTACTGAGAGTCGGGGAGATAGAGGGGGACAAAAAGAGGGGGAAAAAGAGGGGGAGGTAGAGATGGTCAGAGGGAGGGGGACAGATAGTGGGGTACTGAGAGTGGGGGAGATAGAGTGGGACAAAAAGAGGGAGAGGTAGAGGGGGTCAGAGGGAGGGGTAGAGAGAGGGGGGTACTGAGAGTGGGGAAGATAGAGGAGGACAAAAAGAGGGGGAGGTAGAGGGGGTTAGAGGGAGGGGGAGATTGAGGGGGCAGAGAGGGGGGACAGAGGGGGGACAGAGGGGGGACACAGAGGGGGGAGAGAGAAAGGGGGGACAGAGAGAGGCGGGTGGAAGGGGAGGGGGCAGAGAGAGGGCGATAGAGAGAGGGGCACAGAGAGTGGGGGAGACAGAGGGGGTCAGAGAGAGGGGGACAGAGAGTGGGGGACAAAGAGTGGGGAGATGGAGAGAGTGAGGGACAGAGAGAGAGAGGGGGTCAGACTGGGGGCAGAGAGAGACGGTGCAGAGAGAGGGCGACTGAGAGGGGGGCAGAGAGCGGGGTAGAGGTGGAGGGGACAGAGAGAGGGGGACAGAGAGAGTGGACAGAGAGAGGTGGGACAGAGACAGGGTGGACAGAGAGAGGGGGAGATAGAGAGAGGGGGACAGAGAGAGATGTGGTGGGAGGGAGAGGGGGTCTGAGAGAGGCGGTGGGAGAGAGAGGGCGACAGAGATAGGGGGAACAGAGAGAGCCGGACTGAGAGAGAGGGGAACAGAGAGAGAGGAGGACAAAGAGGGGGGATAGTGAGGCGGGTGGGAGAGAGAGGGGCACAGAGAGAGGGGGACAGAGAGAAGGGGACAGAGAGCGAGGGGGACAGAGAGAGAGGGGGACAGAGAGAGGGGGACAGAGAGAGAGGGGGACAGAGAGAGGACTTCAGAGCAGGGGCACAGAGAGTGGGGGAGATAGAGGGGGACAGAGAGTCGGGGGCAGAGAGAGGGGTACAGAGAGAGGGGGGACAGAGAGAGGGGGACAGAGAGAGGGGGACAGAGAGAGGGGGACAGAGAGAGGGGGACAGAGCGAGAGGGGGACAGAGAGAGAGGGGGACAGAGAGAGGACTACAGAGCAGGGGCACATAGAGTGGGGGAGATAGAGGGGGACAGAGAGTCGGGGGCAGAGAGAGGGGTACAGAGTGGGGAAGAGAGAAGGGGTCAGAGAGAGGGGGACAGAGAATGGGGGATGCAGAGAGTGGGGGACAGAGGGGGACGGGGGGACGGTAGGGAGAGGACAGAGAGATGAGGCACAGAGAGTGGGCAGAGAGAGAGAGTGGGGGAGAGAAAGTTCGGGGAGAGAAAGAGGGGAAGGAGAGAGAGGGGAGAGAGTGCAGAGAGAGAGGGGAGAGAGAGTGAGAGAGAGAGAGAGCAAGAGAGAGAGAGAGTGGGAGAGAGAGGAGGCGAGAGGAGGGAAGAGAGAGGTGCGAAGAGAGAGGAGGGGAGAGAGGATAAGGGAGAGATAGAGAAGGAGAGCAATGAGGAGAAAGAGTAGGGGAGAGAGGAGGGGGAGAGAGGAGGAAAGAGAGGAGGGGACAGAGGAGGGTCAGAGAGGAAGGAAGAGAGAGGAGGGAGGAGAGAGAGGAGGGGGAGTGGAGGGTGTGAGACAGGTGAGAGGGGGAGGGGGTAGAGAGAAGAGGGGAGAGAGCGTGGGAGAGAGCGGGTGGGAGAGAGAATGGAGGCTGGGTGGGTGGAGGGGGAGGGAGAGTAAGAGGGGAGGGAGATTGAGAGGGGAGGGAGAGTGAGAGGGAGGGGAGGGCAAGAGAGGGGAAGGAGAGTGAGGGGGACGGAGAGAGATGGGAGGGCCAGTGAGGGGAGGGAGAGAGAGAGGGGGCAGGGAGAGAGAGGGGAGAGCCAGTGAGGGGTGGGCGAGTGAGAGGGGAGGGCGAAAGAGGGGAGGGCGAGAGAGGGGAGGGAGAGAGAGTGGGGAGGGCGAGAGAGAGGGAAGGGTGAGAGAGAGGGGAGGGCGAGAGAGGGGGGAGCGAGAGAGTGGAGAGAGCGGGAGGGGGGAGAGAGATGGGTGAGACAGAGGGGGTGAGGGAGTGGGGGTGAGAGAGAGGGGGTGTGTGAGAGAGAGTGGGTGTGAGAGAGTGAGATGGGATGGAGAGAGAGGGGGTGTGAGAGACAGAGGGAGATGGAGAGGGAGGGGGGGTTTGAGACAAGGGGTTGAGAGAGAGGGGGTGAGAGACTGAGGGGGTGAGAGAGTGTGTGGGGGGTTGAGAGAGGGGGTGGTGAGAGAGAGGGGGAGTGAGAGAGAGGGGGGTGAGAGTGGGGGGGTTTAGAGAGCAAGGGGTTGAGAGAGAGGGGGTGAGAGACTGAGGGAATGAGAGAGTGGGGGGGGTTGAGAGAGGGGGTGGTGAGAGAAAGGGGGAGTGAGAGAGAGGGGGGGGTGAGAGAGAGAGGGGGTGAGAGAGAGGGGGAGTGAGAGAGAGGGGGGTGAGAGAAGGGGGGTTTAGAGAGCAAGCGGTTGAGAGAGAGAGGGGGTGAGAGACTGAGGGCATGAGAGAGTGTGGGGGGTTGAGAGAGGGGGTGGGAGAGAGAGAGGGAGTGAGAAGGAGAGAAAGGGGATGAGAACGAGGCAGAGAGATGGTGGGGAGAGAGGGAGGGGGGTGAGAGTGCGAGGGTGTGTGAGAGTGTGTGTGAGAGAGAGGGGTTGTGAAAGAGATTGGGGTGGGAGAGAGGGGTGAGGAAGAGAGAGGGGAGAGAGAGGGGGGTTGAGAGAGAAGGGTGAGAGAGAGTTGGATGTGAGAGAGAGCGAGGGATTGAGAGAGAGGGGGGTGAGAGACTGAGGGGGTGAGAGAGTGAGGGGATGGGAGATTGAGGGGTGTCGAGAGAAGGAGTGGTGAGAGAGGGGGGGTGAGAGAGAGAGGGAGTGAGAGTGAGGGGTGAGAGAGTGACAGACAGAGAGAACGATAGAGCAAGAGTGAGAGCGAAGAGGTGAGAGAGATAGGGTGGACTGAGAGAGAGGGAGAGAGAGAGTGAGAGTGACAGACAGAGAGAGCATGAGCGACAGAGAGAGAGCACGAGTGAGAGAGAGCGAACGAGAGAGACCGTGAGATAAGAGAGAGCGGGAGGCAAGAGAGTGGGATAGAGGCCGGGAGAGAGAGAGACCGTGGGAAGCGGGTGAGAGAGTGAGGGAGAGACCGCAAGAGGAAGAGAGCAAGCAGACGAGTGAGACAGAGAGAGAGAATGTGAGAGAGAGGGGGGTGAGAGAGGGGTGCGAGAGAGAGGGGTGAGAGAGAGGAGGTGAGATAGAGGGGGAGAGAGAGCTGGGTGAGAGGGCGGTGAGAGGGAGAGGTGGGAGTGAGTGACAGAGAGGAGGTGGGAGAGAGAGAGTAGGTGAGAGAGAGGGAGCGAGAAGGAGAGAGAGGGGATGAGAAAGAGGCAGAGAGATGGTGGGAGAGAGGGAGGGGGTGAGAGAGCGAGGGTGTGTGAGAGTGTGTGTGTGAGAGAGAGAGGGGGCTGTGAAAGAGATGGGGGTGGGAGAGAGGGGTGATGGAGAGAGAGGGAGAGAGAAAGGGGTGTGAGAGGGAGATAGATGTGAGAGAGAGAGAGGGGGGGCTTGAGAGAGAGAGCGACGGGAGTGAGAGAGAGAGGGTGGGAGAGAGGGGAAGAGAGAGATGGTGAGAATGAGAGGGGTGAGAGAGCAATTGAGAGAGGGGGGTTGAGAGGGGGGAGAGAGAGGTTGAGAGAGAGGGGGTGAGAGAGGTTTTGAGAGAGAGAGGTTAAGAGAGAGACTGGGGAAAGAGGGGGTGAGAGAGAGAGAGGGTTAGAGAGAGACGGGAGAGAGAGGGGTTGAGAAAGATGGGTTGCAAGAGAAAGGAGGTGAGGGGGAGGACTGAGAGAGAGAGATGGAGAGAGAGAGAGCGACAGACAGAGAGAGATAGAGCAAGAGTGAGAGTGACAGACAGAGAGAGCATGAGCGACAGAGAGAGAGAGAGCACAAGCGAGAGAGCGAACGAGAGAGACCGTGAGATAAGAGAGAGCGGGAGGCAAGAGAGAGGGAGAGAGGCAGGGAGAGAGGGAGAACGTGAGAAGAGGGTGAGAGAGTGAGAGAGAGACCGCAAGAGGAAGAGAGCGAGCAGAAGAGTGAGACAGAGAGAGAGAATGTGAGAGAGAGAGGGGGGGTGAGAGAGGGGTGCGAGACAGAGGGGGGCGAGAGAGGAGGGGAGAGAGGATGAGAGAGAGGGGGTGAGGGAGGAGGAGGGAGGGGGAGAGGGAGAGGGGGTGGGATTGCGGGCAGAGAGAGGGCACAGAGAGGGGGTAGAGAGATGGCAGAGAGGGGGAGAGATGGAGGAGAGGGGGAGAGAGGGGGTGAGAGAGCGGGAGAGAGAGGGGGGATAGAGGGGGGAGAGAGGGGGATGCGGGGGTGAGAGAGAGAGGGTGAGAGAGAGGGGTTGAGAGAGAGGGGGTAAGAGAGAAAGGGGTGAGGGAGAGAGGGGTGAGAAAGGGAGAGAGGTCTGAGAAAAGGAGAGAGGGGGAGAAAGAGAGAGGGGGAAGAGAAAGAGAGAGAGAAGGTCAGAGAAAGAGTGAATGTGAGGGGGTGAGAGAGAGGAGGTGGGAGAGAGAGTGGGAGAGAGAGGGGGTGAGAGAGAGGGATTGAGAGAAAGGAGGAGAGATAGAGAAAGGGTGAGAGAGAAAGGGGGACAGCGAGATAAAGAGGGATGAGAGAGATGGGACGCGAGAGAGAGAGAGTTAAAGAGGTGAGAGAGAGGGTGAGATAGACAGTGAATGATGGGTTGAGAGAGAGAGAGACAGAGAGAGAGAGCGAGTGAACAGATGAGACAGTTAGAGGGGTGTGAGGGAGATGGGATGAGAGAGTGGGCGCTAGAGAGAGACAGAGCGAGAGCAAGAAGGAGGGAGGAAGAAAGGGGTCAAAAGAGATGGAGAAATGGGGTGAACAAGAGAAAGAGGGTGCGAGAGAGAAAGAGAGTGGGAGTGTGAGACAGAGTGCGAGAGGGAAGGGGAATGAGAGAGAGAAAAAGGGAGCGAGAGACATGAGGGGATGAGAGAGAGGGCGGGGGAGGGAGAGGGTGTAAAGGGGAGAGAGGGTGAGGGATGACAGAGGGAGGGGTGAGAGTGAGAGAGCAGGGTGGAGAGAGAGGGGGTGAGAGAGAGTGAGGGAGAGAGAGATAACAAGGTGAGAGAGAAAGGGGGTGTGTGAGAGAGAGGCAGTGAGAGAGAAGGGGGTGAGAGAGATAGGGGGTGCAAGAGAGCGTGGGTGAGAGCAGGAGGGGCTGTGAGAGAGGGGTGAGATAGGGAGAGTGTGAGAGAGGAGGGATGAGAGTGGGAGGGGGAAGAGGGATGGGATGAGAGAGGGAGGGTGAGAGAGAGGGGTGTGAGAGAGAGAGGGGTGAGAGAGAAGGGTGAGAGAGGGAGTCTTTAGAGAGGGTCACAGCATTTGGGTTTTAATTCCACCCTAAGAGAGTCCTACCTCTCAGATCCTGGGGATTGACAAACTTTAACCCCAGGCTTCAAACCTGTTTTAAAAATGACAGGGCCACAATCTGACAGGAACCAGTTACCCAGAGGCCCCTAAAACCCAGGGTCCCCCCAGAGGAGATTAAACCTC
Organism: Chiloscyllium punctatum; assembly: GCF_047496795.1. Taxonomy (NCBI): domain Eukaryota; kingdom Metazoa; phylum Chordata; class Chondrichthyes; order Orectolobiformes; family Hemiscylliidae; genus Chiloscyllium; species Chiloscyllium punctatum. The sequence continues at coordinate 58,152,844 of NC_092759.1, read as the reverse complement.
GGGGTAAATAAACACACAACTCACGTGGGCCCCCACGGGGTGCAGCCTGTCGACCAGGCCTCAGGCCTCAGGCCCGTGCTCCCCCTCTGGAGGTTGTTCTTTCCTGGACTCGAACATTTTGGATCTTCACGTTGCAGCTTTCCAAACAAAGGTTCCTCGGGATAAAAGAGGGAAAAGATTAGTTGAAAGGGGGAGCAAGAGCATTTTGGAGGCGAGTTACACAGCAAGATCCCAGAGTTAAAAGCACCTCTGCCCAGCTCCAATGTATTAATGTATGTAACACAGTCAGCAGTTGGGATGGAACATGGTGTGGGAGCAGATCTTCCCAGGGATTGGAGGGGGATAGTGAGGGAAAGGCATCAGATTCTTCACTCTGCAGTGACCTGGGATCAATTGTCTTTTACTGAAAACAGTTCCCAACTTGTATGTGCCTGTAGCTCCCTCCAGTCTGAAACCCTCATGACCCTCTCTCCTGTCTACTCTCTCTGAGCCAATGGTGTCTTCATTCTGCTACTGACCCTTCAGTCCCACTGGTATAATTTTTTCCCACCTTCTCTCATCCACGTGAAGGAATTGGATCCTGACAATTCCATTTACACTGTCTCCCATCAATCTTCATAGGATCCATATCACAGAGGTTAGACAGTGATCCCAGCAAACACTCCCAGGGCAGAGGGAGCACAGGGTTCCAGACAAAATAAAGCTCCCATTAAACTGTCTCCATTTAAATCCCCAGGGCAGGTAGAGAATGGGGTCAGATACAGAGTAAATCTCCCTCTACACTGCAGCATTTCAAATTCCCAGGCCATTTTGAGCTCGGCGTTAGGTACTGATTAAATCTCCCACTTCCCCCATCCTGTTCACATCAAACTCAATCAGGAGAGCTCCATCACTGGGTTAGATACAGAGGATGTGTCTGTTTGGATTTCAGCCCCAATCCAGTTGGTGATGATCACGGCCTTGTTAAGTGTGTTTGGGAATGGGGAGGGAGCTGTTAGGAGGGTGATGGTGGGATAGTGGGGAGCAGAGCTGTCTTCCAAGCAGTTGACCTGGGTCCGATTCCCAGCCATTGCAGTGTTGTGGTTTGTAAACAGCCTTTTAAAGGTAAGGCACTGGGATAAATCGAGGAAATAAATCTTTCATTCTGTGGTAAAATGGAACTGTCAGATTGCTCCTTGCATTTCCTGGCGATGGTTCCTGTGAATTGCAGTGTGGAACCGGGCAGCATTGCTCGGCATCTCGGAAGCTTTCCCCTCTGCTGCTTCCCATTTCTTATTGAAATATTGGTTGCAGCACAAGGATGGGGTTGTTTTGATCGAAAAGTGAGAGACTGCTCCAGTCAGGAACCTGAAATAATTACAGAAGCCACTGGAAACACTGAACAGTTCCAACAGCTTCTGTAGTGGTGGGGAGGGAGGGTTAATGTGTCAAATCTACACAAGGATAAAATAAACTCCAGCCACAAAACAATCAGAAATCCTGACTCTGCAAACATCCTTGTAAATCTTTTCTGAATCTTTACAAGTTTCACCCCATTCTCCCGATAGCAGAAAGACCAGAATTGTGTGGTTTATGGAATGTTACGATATCCGAACATTTGCTGTTTATAGTTAAATAATGTTTATTTGGTTCAGGTTTCCAATCGAGTTCGGTTTGTCCAATCTTTCTTCCTTATGTTTGTGTTACAACGATAGTGTGGAGTAAAGTGTGTTTTGATCCAACCCTGGCAGTTTGACCAATCACATTGTAACACCTTACACTTCCCAACAGGAAATCAGGAAAAGGGGTCGAGACCATTTCCTTAAGGCAGAGGAGTTTGGTCTGGTTCATAACATCCTCAATGTCATCAATCCATGTCCCTCCAGCCCTGAGCAATGATGTTTACAGATTAATGGAGGATACACAGACACATTAATCGGTATTATCTTGGACAGGAGTCATTTGGAAATGATATTCCTCAGACCATCAACTCTCAGCTCGGCCAAGGATGAAGGCCAGGAATCCGGCACAATTGGGAAAAAGCCCATTTCCCGGGAGACTGAGAGGTCACTAACAGAGTGGGAGCTGGAGAGTCAGGAACAGAATAATAGGGACAGTTTACTCTGTTCACATAGCCTTCACCCCTCAGTGAATCCAGTGTCAGGAATGACTGCTATTAGTCAGACTGACAGAATGTGATCAGATACACACACTGTCCTTCCACATCATCAATATCGCCCAGCTCCCACCCTGTCTCAGCTCATCTGCCCGTCTGCCATCTTCAATATTTTAATCGGGGCAGCATTAACTACCGTGCTTTGAGCTGAGCTGTCTTACCTTCTGTACTCTCTCTCTAAACGGCGCCAATTACCCCCGATCCCTCTCCGGTTTAAGATGCTCCTTGACATCCGCCCCATTGAAAGAGGTAGTCCGTCACCTGACCCATGCACTGAAGAGCAGACTGACCCAACTCTGTCAATGTAACCCACCTAGGGAAGTGCACACTGACCCCAATCTGTCAATGTAACACACCCAGGGAAGAGAAGACTGACCCCACTCTGTCAAAGTAACAAACCCAGGGAAGAGCACACTGACCCCCACTCTGTCAATGTAACACACCCAGGGAAGGGCAGACTGACCCCACTCTGTCAATGTAACACACCCAGGGAAGAGCAGACTGACCCCACTTTGTCAATGTAACACACACAGGGAAGAGCAGACTGACCCCACTCTGTCAATGTAACACACCCAGGGAAGTGCAGACTGACCCCACTCTGTCATTGTAACACACCCAGGGAAGAGCAGGCTGACCCCACTCTGTCAACGTAATACACCCAGGGAAGAGCAGACTGAACCCACTCTGTCAATGTAACACACCCAGGGAAGTGCACACTGACCCGACTCTGTCAATGTAACACACACAGGGAAGAGCAGACTGACCCCACTCTGTCAATGTAACACACCCAGGGAAGTGCAGACTGACCCCAATCTGTCATTATAACACACACAGCGAAGAGCAGGCTGACCCCACTCTGTCAATGTAACACACCCAGGGAAGAGCAGACTGACCCAACTCTGTCAATGTAACACACCCAGGGAAGTGCACACTGACCCCACCCTATGAAAATAACAAACCCAGGGAAGAGCAGACTGACCGCCACTCTGTCAATATAACACACCCAGGGAAGGGCAGACTGACCCCACTCTGTCAATGTAACACACCCAGGGAAGAACAGACTGACCCCAATCTGTCAATGTAACACACCCAGGGAAGTGCAGACTGACCCGACTCTGTCAATATAACACACCCAGGGAAGAGCAGACTGACCCCACTCTGTCAATGTAACACACACAGGGAAGAGCAGACTGACCCCACTCTGTCAATGTAACACACCCAGGGAAGTGCAGACTGACCCCACTCTGTCATTGTAACACACCCAGGGAAGAGCAGGCTGACCCCACTCTGTCAACGTAATACACCCAGGGAAGAGCAGACTGACCCCACTCTGTCAATGTAACACACCCAGGGAAGTGCACACTGACCCGACTCTGTCAATGTAACACACACAGGGAAGAGCAGACTGACCCCACTCTGTCAATGTAACACACCCAGGGAAGTGCAGACTGACCCCAATCTGTCAATGTAACACACCCAGGGAAGAGCAGGCTGACCCCACTCTGTCAATGTAACCAACCCATAAAAGAGCAGACTGGCCCCTTCTGTCAATGTGACACGCCCTGGGAAGAGCAGACTGACCCCACTCTGTCAATGTGACACGCTCTGGGAAGAGCAGACTGACCTCACTCTGTCAATGAAACACACCCAGGGAAGAACAGACTGACCCCACTCTGTCAATGTAACACACCCAGGGAAGAGCAGACTGACCCCACTCTGTCAATGTAACACAGCCAGGGAAGAGCAGACTGACCCCACTGTGTCAATGTAACAAACTTGGGGAAGAGAAGACTGACCCCAATCTCTCAATGTAACACACCCTGGGAAGAGCAGACTGACCCCACTGTGTCAATGTAACCCTCACAGGGAAGAGCAGACTGACCCCACTCTGTCAATGTAACACACCCAGGGAAGAGCAGACTGAACTCACTCTGTCAATGTAACACAACCAGGGAAGATCAGACTGACCCCACTCTGTCAATGTAACACACTCACGGAAGAGCAGACTGACCCCACTCTGTCAATGTAACCCACCCATAAAAGAGCAGACTGTCCCCACTCTGTCAATGTGACACGCTCTGGGAAGAGCACACTGACCCAACTCTGTCAATGTAACACACCCAGGGAAGAGCACACTGACCAAACTCTATCAATGTAACAAACCCAGGGAAGAGCAGACTGACCTCACTCTGTCAATGTAACCCACCCAGAGAAGAGCAGAATGACCTCTTCTGCAAAGTTACTCACACAGTGAACTGCAGACTTCCCCACTCTGTCAATGTAACCCAACCAGTGAAGTGCACATTGACCCCACTCTGTCATTGTAACACACCCAGGGAAGAGCAGACTGACCCCACTCTGTCAATGTAACACACAATGGGAGAACAGTGTGACCCCACTCTGTCAATGTAACACACCCAGGGAAGAGCAGATAGATACCACTCTGTCAATGTAACACACCAAGGGAAGAACAGACTGACCCCACTCTGTCAATTTAACAAACCCAGGGAAGAGCAGACTGACACCACTCTGTCAATGTAACACACCCAGGGGAGAGCAGACTGACACCACCCTGTCACTGTAAAACTCCCAGGGAAGAACAGACTGACGCCACTCTGTCAATGTAACACACCCAGGGAAGAGCAGACTGACCCAACACTGTCAATTTAACACACCCAAGGAAGAACAGACTGACCCCACTCTGTCAATGTAACACACTCAGGAAAGAGAAGACTGACCCCAATCTGTCAATGTAACAAACCCAGGGAAGAGCAGACTGACCTCACTCTGACAATGTAACACACCCAGGGAAGAGCAGACTGACCCCACTCTGTCAATGTAACACACCCAGGGAAGAGCAGACTGACCTCACTCTGTCAATGTAACACACCCAGGGAAGAGCAGACTGACCCCACTCTGTCAATGTAACACACCCAGGGAAGAGCAGACTGAACTCACTCTGTCAATGTAACACAACCAGGGAGGAGCAGACTGAACCCACCCTGTCACTGTAACACACCCAGGGAAGAGCAGACTGACCTCACTCTGTCAATGTAACCCACCCAGAGAAGAGCAGAATGACCGCTTCTGCAAAATTACTCACACAGTCAACTGCAGTCTTACCCCACTCTGTAAATGTAACACACCCAGGGAAAAGCAGACTGACACCACTCTGTCAATGTAACACACCCAGGGAGGAGCAGACTTAACCCACCCTGTCACTGTAACACACCCAGGGAAGAGCAGACTGTCACCACTCTTATAATTTAACAAACCCAGGGAAGAGCTCACTCTGTCAATGTAACCCACCCAGAGAAGAGCAGAATGACCGCTTCTGCAAAATTACTCACACAGTCAACTGCAGTCTTATCCCAGTCTGTCAATATAACACACCCAGGGAAGAGTAGACTGACCACACTCTGTAAATGTAACAAACCCAGGGAAGAGCAGACTGACCTCACTCTGACAATGTAACACACCCAGGGAAGTGCAGACTGACCCCACTCTGTCAATGTAACAAACTTGGGGAAGAGCAGACTAACCCCAATCTCTCAATGTAACACACCCAGGGAAGAGCAGACTGACCCCACTGTGTCAATGTAACAAACCCAGGGAAGAGCAGACTGACCTCACTCTGCCAATGTTACACACCCAGGGAAGAGCAGACTGACCCCACTCTGTCAATGTAACCCACCCATAAAAGAGCAGACTGACCCCACTTGGTCAATGTGACACGCCCTGGGAAGAGCACACTGACCCAACTCTGTCAATGTAACACACCCAGGGAAGAGCAGACTGACCAAACTCTGTCAATGTAACAAACCCAGGGAAGAGCAGACTGACCTCACTCTGTCAATGTAACCCACCCAGAGAAGAGCAGAATGTCCTCTTCTGCAAAATTACTCACACAGTGTACTGCAGACTTACCCCACTCTGTGAATGTAACCAACCCAGTGATGTGCACACTGACCCCACTCTGTCATTGTAACACACCCAGGTAAGAGCAGACTGACCGCACACTGTCAATGTAACACACAATGGGAGAACAGACTGACCCCACTCTGTCAATGTAACACACACAGGGAAGAGCAGACAGATACCACTCTGTCAATGTAACACACCAAGGGAAGAACAGACTGACCCCACTCTGTCAATTTAACACACACAGGGGAGAGCAGACTGACACCACCCTGTCACTGTAAAACTCCCAGGGAAGAACAGACTGACGCCACTCTGTCAATGTAACACACGCAGCGAAGAGCAGACTGACCCAACACTGTCAATGTAACACACCCAGGGAAGAGAAGACTGACCCCAATCTGTCAATGTAACAAACCCAGGGAAGAGCAGACTGACCTCACTCTGTCAATGTAACAAACCCAGGGAAGAGCAGACTGAGTTCACTCTGTCAATGTAACACAACCAGGGAGGAGCAGACTGAACCCACCCTGTCACTGTAACACACCCAGGGAAGAACAGACTGACCTCACTCTGTCAATGTAACCCACCCAGAGAAGAGCAGAATGACCGCTTCTGCAAAATTACTCACACAGTCAACTGCAGATTACCCCACTCTGTCAATGTAACACACCCAGGGAAGAGTAGACTGACCACACTCTGTAAATGTAACAAACCCAGGGAAGAGCAGACTAACCTCACTCTATCAATGTAACACACCCAGGGAAGTGCAGATTGACCCCACTCTGTCAATGTAACACACCCAGGGAAGTGCAGACTGACCCCAATCTGTCAATGTAACACACCCAGGGAAGAGAAGACTGACCCCAATCTGTCAATGTAACAAACCCAGAAAAGAGCAGACTGACCTCACTCTGTCAATGTAACAAACCAATGGAAGAGCAGACTGAACTCACTCTGTCAATGTAACACAACCAGGGAGGAGCAGACTGAACCCACCCTGTCACTGTAACACACCCAGGGAAGAACAGACTGACCTCAATCTGTCAATGTAACCCACCCAGAGAAGAGCAGAATGACCGCTTCTGCAAAATTACTCACACAGTCAACTGCAGTCTTACCCCACTCTATCAATGTAACACACCCAGGGAAGAGTAGACTGACCACACTCTGTAAATGTAACAAACCCAGGGAAGAGCAGACTGACCTCACTCTGTCAATGTAACACACCCAGGGAAGTGCAGACTGACCCCACTCTGTCAATGTAACACACCCAGGGAAGTGCAGACTGACCCCACTGTGTCAATGTAACAAACCCAGGGAAGAGCAGATTGACCTCACTCTGCCAATGTAACACACCCAGGGAAGAGCAGACTGACCCCACTCTGTGAATGTAACCCACCCATAAAAGAGCAGACTGACCCCACTCTGTCAATGTGACACGCCCTGGGAAGAGCAGACTAACCTCACTCTGTCAATGTAACACACCCAGGGAAGAGCAGACTGACCCCACTCTGTCAATGTGACACGCCCTGGAAGAGCACACTGACCCAACTCTGTCAATGTAACACACCCAGGGAAGAGCAGACTGACCTCACTCTGTCAATGTAACCCACCCAGAGAAGAGCAGAATGTCCTCTTCTGCAAAATTACTAACACAGTGAACGGCAGACTTACCCCACTCTGTCAATGTAACCCACCCAGTGATGTGCACACTGACCCCACTCTGTCATTGTAACACACCCAGGGAAGAGCAGACTGACCCCACTCTGTCAATGTAAAACACAATGGGAGAACAGACTGACACCACTCTGTCAATGTAACACACCCAGGGAAGAGCAGACAGATACCAGTCTGTCAATGTAACACACCAAGGGAAGAACAGACTAACCTCACTCTGTCAATGTAACCCACCCAGAGAAGAGCAGAATGACCGCTTCTGCAAAATTACTCACACAGTCAACTGCAGTCTTACCCCACTCTGTCAATGTAACACACCCAGGGAAGAGTAGACTGACCACACTCTGTAAATGTAACAAACCCAGGGAAGAGCAGACTGACCTCACTCTGTCAATGTAACACACCCAGGGAAGTGCAGACTGACCACACTCTGTCAATGTAACAAACTTGGGGAAGAGCAGACTAACCCCAATCTCTCAATGTAACACACCCAGGGAAGAGCAGACTGACCTCACTCTGCCAATGTTACACACCCAGGGAAGAGCAGACTGACCCCACTCTGTCAATGTAACCCACCCATAAAAGAGCAGCCTGACCCCACTCTGTCAATGTGACACGCCCTGGGAAGAGCAGACTAACCTCACTCTGTCAATGTAACACACCCATAAAAGAGCAGACTGACCCCACTCTGTCAATGTGACACGCCCTGGGAAGAGCACACTGACCCAACTGTGTCAATGTAACACACCCAGGGAAGAGCAGACTGACCAAACTCTGTCAATGTAACAAACCCAGGGAAGAGCAGACTGACCTCACTCTGTCAATGTAACGCACCCAGAGAAGAGCAGACTGACCGCACTCTGTCAATGTAACACACAATGGGAGAACACACTGACACCACCCTGTCACTGTAACACTCCCAGGGAAGAACAGACTGACGCCACTCTGTCAATGTAACACACCCAGGGAAGAGCAGACTGACCCAACACTGACAATTTAACACACCCAAAGAAGAACAGAATTTCCCCAACCTGTCAATGTAACACACTCAGGGAAGAGCAGACTGACCCCAATCTGTCAATGTAACACACCCAGGGAAGAGAAGACTGACCCCACTCTGTCAATGTAACAAACCCAGGGAAGAGCAGACTGACCTCACTCTGTCAATGTAACACACCCAAGGAAGAACAGACTGACCCCACTCTGTCAATGTAACACACCCAGGGAAGAGAAGACTGAAATCACTCTGTCAATGTAACACAACCAGGGAAGATCAGACTGACCCCACTCTGTCAATGCAACACACGCAGGGAAGAGCAGACTGAATTCATTCTGTCAATGTAACCCACCCATAAAAGAGCAGACTGACCCCACTCTGTCAATGTGACACGCCCTGGGAAGAGCAGACTGACCACACTCTGTCAATGTAACACACCCTGGGAAAAGCAGACTGACCCCCACTCTGCCAATGTAACACACCCAGGGGAGAGCAGAATGAAACCACCCTGTCACTGTAACACTCGCAGGGAAGAACAGACTGACGCCACTCGGTCAATGTAAAACACCCAGGGAAGAGCAGACTGACCCAACACTGTCAATTTAACACACCCAATGAATAACAGACTGACCCCACTCTGTCAATGTAACACACTCAGGGAAGAGCAGACTGACCCCAATCTGTCAATGTAACACACCCAGGAAAGAGAAGACTGACCCCAATCTGTCAATGTAACGCACCCAGGGAAGAGCAGACTGACCAAACTCTGTCAATGTAACAAACCCAGGGAAGAGCAGACTGACCTCACTCTGTCAATGTAACCCACCCAGAGAAGAGCAGAATGACATCTTCTGCAAAGTTACTCACACAGTGAACTGCAGACTTCCCCACTCTATCAATGTAACCAACCCAGTGAAGTGCACATTGACCCCACTCTGTCATTGTAACACACCCAGGGAAGAACAGACTGACCCCACTCTGTCATTTTAACACACCCAGGGAAGAGTAGACTGACCCCACTCTGTCAATGTAACACACCCAGGGGAGAGCAGACTGACACCACCCTGTCACTGTAAAACTCCCAGGGAAGAACAGACTGACGCCACTCTGTCAATGTAACACACCCAGGGAAGAGCAGACTGACCCAACACTGTTAATTTAACACACCCAAGGAAGAACAGACTGACCCCACTCTGTCAATGTAACACACTCAGGGAAGAGCAGACTGACCCCAATCTGTCAATGTAACACACCCAGGGAAGAGCAGACTGACCTCACTCTGTCAATGTAACACACCCAGGGAAGAGCAGACTGACCCCACTCTGTCAATGTAACACACCCAGGGAAGAGCAGACTGAACTCACTCTGTCTATGTAACACAACCAGGGAGGAGCAGACTGAACCCACCCTGTCACTGTAACAAAGCCAGGGAAGAGCAGACTGACCTCACTCTGTCAATGTAACCCACCCAGAGAAGAGCAGAATAAACGCTTCTGCAAAATTACTCACACAGTCAATTGCAGTCTTACCCTAATCTGTCAATGTAACACACCCAGGGAAAAGCAGACTGACCCAACTCTGTCAATGTAACACACGCAGGGCGGAGCAGACTGAACCCACCCTGTCACTGTAACACACCCAGGGAAGAGCAGACTGTCCCCACTCTGTCAATTTAACAAACCCAGTGAAGAGCAGACTGACCTCACTCTGTCAATGTAACACACCCAGGGAAGTGCAGACTTACCCCACTCTGTCAATGTAACAAACTTGGGGAAGAGCAGGCTGACCCCAATCTCTCAATGTAACACACCCAGGGAAGAGCAGACTGACCCCACTGTGTCAATGTAACAAACCCAGGGAAGAGCAGACTGACACCACCCTGTCACTGTAAAACTCCCAGGGAAGAACAGACTGACGCCACTCTGTCAATGTAACACACCCAGGGAAGAGCAGACTGACCCAACACTGTCAATTTAACACACCCAAGGAAGAACAGACTGACCCCACTCTGTCAATGTAACACACTCAGGGAAGAGCAGACTGACCCCAGTCTGTCAATGTAACACACCCAGGGAAGAGAAGACTGACACCAATCTGTCAACGTAACAAACCCAGGGAAGAGCAGACTGACCTCACTCTGTCAATGTAACAAACCCAGGGAAGAGCAGACTGAACTCACTCTGTCAATGTAACACAACCAGGGAGGAGCAGACTGAACCCACCCTGTCACTGTAACACACCCAGGGAAGAGCAGACTGACCTCACTCTGTCAATGTAACCCACCCAGAGAAGAGCAGAATGACCGCTTCAGCAAAATTACTCACACAGTCAACTGCAGTCTTACCCCACTCTGTCAATGTAACACACCCAGGGAAGAGTAGACTGACCACACTCTGTAAATGTAACAAACCCAGGGAAGAGCAGACTGACCTCACTCTGTCAATGTAACACACCCAGGGAAGTGTAGAATGACCGCTTCTGCAAAATTACTCACACAGTCAACTGCAGTCTTACCCCACTCTGTCAATGTAACACACCCAGGGAAGAGTAGACTGACCACACTCTGTAAATGTAACAAACCCAGGGAAGAGCAGACTGACCCCACTCTGTCAATGTAACACACCAAGGGAAGTGCAGACTGACCCCACTGTGTCAATGTAACAAACCCAGGGAAGAGCAGACTGAACTCACTCTGCCAATGTTACACACCCAGGGAAGAGCAGACTGACCCCACTCTGTCAATGTAACCCACCCATAAAATAGCAGACTGACCCCACTCTGTCAATGTGACACGCCCTGGGAAGAGCAGACTAACCTCACTCTGTCAATGTAACACACCCATAAAAGAGCAGACTGACACCACTCTGTCAATGTGACACGCCCTGGAAGAGCACACTGACCCAACTGTGTCAATGTAACACACCCAGGGAAGAGCAGACTGACCAAACTCTGTCAATGTAACAAACCCAGGGAAGAGCAGACTGACCTCACTCTGTCAATGTAACACGCCCAGAGAAGAGCAGAATGTCCACTTCTGCAAAATTACTCACACAGTGAACTGCAGACTTACCCCACTCTGTCAATGTTACCCACCCAGTGATGTGCACACTGACCCCACTCTGTCATTGTAACACACCCAGGGAAGAGCAGACTGACCCCACTCTGTCAATGTAACACACAATGGGAGAACAGACTGACCCCACTCTGTCAATGTAACACACCCAGAGAAGAGCAGAATGACCGCTTCTGCAAAATTACTCACACAGTCAACTGCAGTCTTACACCACTCTGTCAATGTAACACACCCAGGGAAGAGTAGACTGACCACACTCTGTAAATGTAACAAACCCAGGGAAGAGCAGACTGACCTCACTCTGTCAATGTAACACACCCAGGGAAGTGCAGACTGACCCCACTCTGTCAATGTAACAAACTAGGGGAAGAGCAGACTAACCCCAATCTCTCAATGTAACAAACCCAGGGAAGAGCAGACTGACCTCACTCTGCCAATGTTACACACCCAGGGAAGAGCAGACTGACCCCACTCTGTCAATGTAACCCACCCATAAAAGAGCAGACTGACCCCACTCTGTCAATGTGACACGCCCTGGGAAGAGCAGACCAACCTCACTCTGTCAATGTAACACACCCATAAAAGAGCAGACTGACCCCACTCTGTCAATGTGACACGCCCTGGGAAGAGCACACTGACCAAACTCTGTCAATGTAACAAACCCAGGGAAGAGCAGACTGACCTCACTCTGTCAATGTAACCCACCCAGAGAAGAGCAGAATGTCCTCTTCTGCAAAATTACTCACACAGTGAACTGCAGACTTACCCCACTCTGTCAATGTAACCCACCCAGTGATGTGCACACTGACCCCACTCTGTCATTGTACCACACCCAGGGAAGAGCAGACTGACCGCACTCTGTCAATGTAACACACAATGAGAGAACAGACTGACACCACCCTGTCATTGTAACACTCCCAGGGAAGAACAGACTGACGCCACTCTATCAATGTAACACACCCAGGGAAGAGCAGACTGACCCAACACTGTCAATTTAACACACCCAAGGAAGAACAGAATTTCCCCACCCTGTCAATGTAACACACTCAGGGAAGAGCAGACTGACGCCAATCTGTCAATGTAACACACCCAGGGAAGAGAAGACTGACCCCACTCTGTCAATGTAACAAACCCAGGGAAGAGCAGACTGACCTCACTCTGTCAATGTAACACACCCAAGGAAGAACAGACTGACCCCACTCTGTCAATGTAACACACCCAGGGAAGAGCAGACTGAACTCACTCTGTCAATGTAACACAACCAGGGAAGATCAGACTGACCCCACTCTGTCAATGCAACACACGCAGGGAAGAGCAGACTGAATTCATTCTGTCAATGTAACCCACCCATAAAAGAGCAGACTGACCCCACTCTGTCAATGTGACACGCCCTGGGAAGAGCAGACTGACCACACTCTGTCAATGTAACACACCCTGGGAAAAGCAGACTGACCCCCACTCTGTCAATGTAACACACCCAAGGGAGAGCAGACTGACATCACCCTGTCACTGTAACACTCGCAGGGAAGAACAGACTGAAGCCACTCTGTCAATGTAACACACCCAGGGAAGAGCAGACTGACCCAACACTGTCAATTTAACACACCCAATGAAGAACAGACTGACCCCACTCTGTCAATGTAACACACTCAGGGAAGAGCAGACTGACCCCAATCTGTCAATGTAACACACCCAGGAAAGAGAAGACTGACCCCAATCTGTCAATGTAACAAACCCAGGGAAGAGCAGACTGACCTCACTCTGTCAATGTAACGCACCCAGAGAAGAGCAGACTGACCGCACTCTGTCAATGTAACACACAATGGGAGAACACACTGACACCACCCTGTCACTGTAACACTCCCAGGGAAGAACAGACTGACGCCACTCTGTCAATGTAACACACCCAGGGAAGAGCAGACTGACCCAACACTGACAATTTAACACACCCAAAGAAGAACAGAATTTCCCCAACCTGTCAATGTAACACACTCAGGGAAGAGCAGACTGACCCCAATCTGTCAATGTAACACACCCAGGGAAGAGAAGACTGACCCCACTCTGTCAATGTAACAAACCCAGGGAAGAGCAGACTGACCTCACTCTGTCAATGTAACACACCCAAGGAAGAACAGACTGACCCCACTCTGTCAATGTAACACACCCAGGGAAGAGAAGACTGAAATCACTCTGTCAATGTAACACAACCAGGGATGATCAGACTGACCCCACTCTGTCAATGCAACACACGCAGGGAAGAGCAGACTGAATTCATTCTGTCAATGTAACCCACCCATAAAAGAGCAGACTGACCCCACTCTGTCAATGTGACACGCCCTGGGAAGAGCAGACTGACCACACTCTGTCAATGTAACACACCCTGGGAAAAGCAGACTGACCCCCACTCTGCCAATGTAACACACCCAGGGGAGAGCAGACTGAAACCACCCTGTCACTGTAACACTCGCAGGGAAGAACAGACTGACGCCACTCGGTCAATGTAAAACACCCAGGGAAGAGCAGACTGACCCAACACTGTCAATTTAACACACCCAATGAATAACAGACTGACCCCACTCTGTCAATGTAACACACTCAGGGAAGAGCAGACTGACCCCAATCTGTCAATGTAACACACCCAGGAAAGAGAAGACTGACCCCAATCTGTCAATGTAACGCACCCAGGGAAGAGCAGACTGACCAAACTCTGTCAATGTAACAAACCCAGGGAAGAGCAGACTGACCTCACTCTGTCAATGTAACCCACCCAGAGAAGAGCAGAATGACATCTTCTGCAAAGTTACTCACACAGTGAACTGCAGACTTCCCCACTCTGTCAATGTAACCAACCCAGTGAAGTGCACATTGACCCCACTCTGTCATTGTAACACACCCAGGGAAGAACAGACTGACCCCACTCTGTCATTTTAACACACCCAGGGAAGAGTAGACTGACCCCACTCTGTCAATGTAACACACCCAGGGGAGAGCAGACTGACACCACCCTGTCACTGTAAAACTCCCAGGGAAGAACAGACTGACGCCACTCTGTCAATGTAACACACCCAGGGAAGAGCAGACTGACCCAACACTGTTAATTTAACACACCCAAGGAAGAACAGACTGACCCCACTCTGTCAATGTAACACACTCAGGGAAGAGCAGACTGACCCCAATCTGTCAATGTAACACACCCAGGGAAGAGCAGACTGACCTCACTCTGTCAATGTAACACACCCAGGGAAGAGCAGACTGACCCCACTCTGTCAATGTAACACACCCAGGGAAGAGCAGACTGAACTCACTCTGTCTATGTAACACAACCAGGGAGGAGCAGACTGAACCCACCCTGTCACTGTAACAAAGCCAGGGAAGAGCAGACTGACCTCACTCTGTCAATGTAACCCACCCAGAGAAGAGCAGAATAAACGCTTCTGCAAAATTACTCACACAGTCAATTGCAGTCTTACCCTAATCTGTCAATGTAACACACCCAGGGAAAAGCAGACTGACCCAACTCTGTCAATGTAACACACGCAGGGCGGAGCAGACTGAACCCACCCTGTCACTGTAACACACCCAGGGAAGAGCAGACTGTCCCCACTCTGTCAATTTAACAAACCCAGTGAAGAGCAGACTGACCTCACTCTGTCAATGTAACACACCCAGGGAAGTGCAGACTTACCCCACTCTGTCAATGTAACAAACTTGGGGAAGAGCAGGCTGACCCCAATCTCTCAATGTAACACACCCAGGGAAGAGCAGACTGACCCCACTGTGTCAATGTAACAAACCCAGGGAAGAGCAGACTGACACCACCCTGTCACTGTAAAACTCCCAGGGAAGAACAGACTGACGCCACTCTGTCAATGTAACACACCCAGGGAAGAGCAGACTGACCCAACACTGTCAATTTAACACACCCAAGGAAGAACAGACTGACCCCACTCTGTCAATGTAACACACTCAGGGAAGAGCAGACTGACCCCAGTCTGTCAATGTAACACACCCAGGGAAGAGAAGACTGACACCAATCTGTCAACGTAACAAACCCAGGGAAGAGCAGACTGACCTCACTCTGTCAATGTAACAAACCCAGGGAAGAGCAGACTGAACTCACTCTGTCAATGTAACACAACCAGGGAGGAGCAGACTGAACCCACCCTGTCACTGTAACACACCCAGGGAAGAGCAGACTGACCTCACTCTGTCAATGTAACCCACCCAGAGAAGAGCAGAATGACCGCTTCAGCAAAATTACTCACACAGTCAACTGCAGTCTTACCCCACTCTGTCAATGTAACACACCCAGGGAAGAGTAGACTGACCACACTCTGTAAATGTAACAAACCCAGGGAAGAGCAGACTGACCTCACTCTGTCAATGTAACACACCCAGGGAAGTGTAGAATGACCGCTTCTGCAAAATTACTCACACAGTCAACTGCAGTCTTACCCCACTCTGTCAATGTAACACACCCAGGGAAGAGTAGACTGACCACACTCTGTAAATGTAACAAACCCAGGGAAGAGCAGACTGACCCCACTCTGTCAATGTAACACACCAAGGGAAGTGCAGACTGACCCCACTGTGTCAATGTAACAAACCCAGGGAAGAGCAGACTGAACTCACTCTGCCAATGTTACACACCCAGGGAAGAGCAGACTGACCCCACTCTGTCAATGTAACCCACCCATAAAATAGCAGACTGACCCCACTCTGTCAATGTGACACGCCCTGGGAAGAGCAGACTAACCTCACTCTGTCAATGTAACACACCCATAAAAGAGCAGACTGACACCACTCTGTCAATGTGACACGCCCTGGAAGAGCACACTGACCCAACTCTGTCAATGTAACACACCCAGGGAAGAGCAGACTGACCAAACTCTGTCAATGTAACAAACCCAGGGAAGAGCAGACTGACCTCACTCTGTCAATGTAACACGCCCAGAGAAGAGCAGAATGTCCACTTCTGCAAAATTACTCACACAGTGAACTGCAGACTTACCCCACTCTGTCAATGTTACCCACCCAGTGATGTGCACACTGACCCCACTCTGTCATTGTAACACACCCAGGGAAGAGCAGACTGACCCCACTCTGTCAATGTAACACACAATGGGAGAACAGACTGACCCCACTCTGTCAATGTAACACACCCAGGGAAGAGCAGACAGATACCACTCTGTCAATGTAACACACCAAGGGAAGAACAGACTAACCTCACTCTGTCAATGTAACCCACCCAGAGAAGAGCAGAATGACCGCTTCTGCAAAATTACTCACACAGTCAACTGCAGTCTTACCCCACTCTGTCAATGTAACACACCCAGGGAAGAGTAGACTGACCACACTCTGTAAATGTAACAAACCCAGGGAAGAGCAGACTGACCTCACTCTGTCAATGTAACACACCCAGGGAAGTGCAGACTGACCCCACTCTGTCAATGTAACAAACTAGGGGAAGAGCAGACTAACCCCAATCTCTCAATGTAACAAACCCAGGGAAGAGCAGACTGACCTCACTCTGCCAATGTTACACACCCAGGGAAGAGCAGACTGACCCCACTCTGTCAATGTAACCCACCCATAAAAGAGCAGACTGACCCCACTCTGTCAATGTGACACGCCCTGGGAAGAGCAGACCAACCTCACTCTGTCAATGTAACACACCCATAAAAGAGCAGACTGACCCCACTCTGTCAATGTGACACGCCCTGGGAAGAGCACACTGACCAAACTCTGTCAATGTAACAAACCCAGGGAAGAGCAGACTGACCTCACTCTGTCAATGTAACCCACCCAGAGAAGAGCAGAATGTCCTCTTCTGCAAAATTACTCACACAGTGAACTGCAGACTTACCCCACTCTGTCAATGTAACCCACCCAGTGATGTGCACACTGACCCCACTCTGTCATTGTACCACACCCAGGGAAGAGCAGACTGACCGCACTCTGTCAATGTAACACACAATGGGAGAACAGACTGACACCACCCTGTCATTGTAACACTCCCAGGGAAGAACAGACTGACGCCACTCTATCAATGTAACACACCCAGGGAAGAGCAGACTGACCCAACACTGTCAATTTAACACACCCAAGGAAGAACAGAATTTCCCCACTCTGTCAATGTAACACACTCAGGGAAGAGCAGACTGACGCCAATCTGTCAATGTAACACACCCAGGGAAGAGAAGACTGACCCCACTCTGTCAATGTAACAAACCCAGGGAAGAGCAGACTGACCTCACTCTGTCAATGTAACACACCCAAGGAAGAACAGACTGACCCCACTCTGTCAATGTAACACACCCAGGGAAGAGCAGACTGAACTCACTCTGTCAATGTAACACAACCAGGGAAGATCAGACTGACCCCACTCTGTCAATGCAACACACGCAGGGAAGAGCAGACTGAATTCATTCTGTCAATGTAACCCACCCATAAAAGAGCAGACTGACCCCACTCTGTCAATGTGACACGCCCTGGGAAGAGCAGACTGACCACACTCTGTCAATGTAACACACCCTGGGAAAAGCAGACTGACCCCCACTCTGTCAATGTAACACACCCAGGGGAGAGCAGACTGACATCACCCTGTCACTGTAACACTCGCAGGGAAGAACAGACTGAAGCCACTCTGTCAATGTAACACACCCAGGGAAGAGCAGACTGACCCAACACTGTCAATTTAACACACCCAATGAAGAACAGACTGACCCCACTCTGTCAATGTAACACACTCAGGGAAGAGCAGACTGACCCCAATCTGTCAATGTAACACACCCAGGAAAGAGAAGACTGACCCCAATCTGTCAATGTAACAAACCCAGGGAAGAGCAGACTGATCAAATTCTGTCAATGTAACAAACCCAGGGAAGAGCAGACTGACCTCTTCTGCAAAGTTACTCACACAGTGAACTGCAGACTTCCCCACTCTGTCAATGTAACCCACCCAGTGAAGTGCACATTGACCCCACTCTGTCATTGTAACACACTCAGGGAAGAGCAGACTGACCCCACTCTGTCAATGTAACACACAATGGGAGAACAGACTGACCCCACTCTGTCAATTTAACACACCCAGGGAAGAGCAGACTGACCCCACTCTGTCAATGTAACACACCCAGGGGAGAGCAGACTGACACCACCCTGTCACTGTAAAACTCCCAGGGAAGAACAGACTGACGCCACTCTGTCAATGTAACACACGCAGGGAAGAGCAGACTGACCAAACACTGTTAATTTAACACACCCAAGGAAGAACAGACTGACCCCACTCTGTCAATGTAACACACTCATGGAAGAGCAGACTGACCCCAATCTGTCAATGTAACACACCCAGGGAAGAGCAGACTGACCTCACTTTGTCAATGTAACACACCCAGGGAAGAGCAAACTGACCCCACTCTGTCAATGTAACACACCCAGGGAAGAGCAGACTGAACTCACTCTGTCTATGTAACACAACCAGGGAGGAGCAGACTGAACCCACCCTGTCACTGTAACAAACCCAGGGAAGAGCAGACTGACCTCACTCTGTCAATGTAACCCACCCAGAGAAGAGCAGAATAAACGCTTCTGCAAAATTACTCACACAGTCAACTGCAGTCTTACCCCAATCTGTCAATGTAACACACCCAGGGAAAAGCAGACTGACCCAACTCTGTCAATGTAACACACCCAGGGAGGAGCAGACTGAACCCACCCTGTCACTGTAACACACCCAGGGAAGAGCAGACTGTCCCCACTCTGTCAATTTAACAAACCCAGGGAAGAGCAGACTGACCTCACTCTGTCAATGTAACACACCCAGGGAAGTTGAGACTGACCCCACTCTGTCAATGTAAAAAACTTGGGGAAGAGCAGGCTGACCTCAATCTCTCAATGTAACACACCCCGGGAAGAGCAGACTGACCCCACTGTGTCAATGTAACAAACCCAGGGAAGAGCAGACTGACCTCACTCTGCCAATGTTACACACCCAGGGAAGAGCAGACTGACCCCACTCTGTCAATGTAACCCACCCATAAAAGAGCAGACTGACCCCACTCTGTCAATGTGACACGCCCTGGGAAGAGCAGACTAACCTCACTCTGTCAATGTAACACACCCATAAAAGAGCAGACTGACACCACTCTGTCAATGTGACACGCCCTGGGAAGAGCACACTGACCCAACTCTGTCAATGTAGCAAACCCAGGGAAGAGCAGTCTGACCTCACTCTGTCAATGTAACCCACCCAGAGAAGAGCAGAATGTCCTCTTCTGAAAAATTACTCACACAGTGAACTGCAGACTTACCACACTCTGTCAATGTAACCCACCCAGTGATGTGCACACTGACCCCACTCTGTCATTGTAACACACCCAGGGGAGAGCAGACTGACCCCACTCTGTCAATGTAACACACAATGGGAGAACAGACTGACCCCACTCTGACAAAGTAACACACCCAGGGAAGAGCAGACAGATACCACTCTGCTTATGTTAAACACCCAGGGAAGAACAGACTGACCCCACTCTGTCAATGTAACACACCCAGGGAAGAGCAAGCTGACCCCACTCTGTCAATGTAACCCTCCCAGGGAAGAGCAGACTGACCTCACTCTGTCAATGTAACACACTCAGGGAAGAAAAGACTGACCCCACTCTGTCAATGTAACAAACCCTGGGAGAACAGACTGACGCCACTCTGTCAATGGAACACACCTAGGGAAGGGCAGACTAACCTCACTCTGTCAATGTAACACACCCAGGGAAGAGTAGACTGACACCACTCTGTCAATGTAACAAACCCAGGGAAGAGCAAACTGACCCCACTCTGTCAATGAAACACACCCAGGGAAGAGCAGACTGACCCCACTCTGTCAATGTAACACACCCAGGGAAGAGCAGACTGACCCCACTCTGTCAATGTAACACACCCAGGGAAGAGCAGACTGACCCCACTCTGTCAATGTAACACACCCAGGGAAGAACAGACTGACCCCACTGTGTCAATGTAACAAACTTGGGGAAGAGCAGACTGACCCCAATCTGTCAATGTAACACACCCAGGGAAGAGCAGATTGACCCCACTCTGTCAATGTAACTCACCCAGGGAAGAGCAGACTGACCCTACTCTGTCAATGCAACACACCCAGGGAAGAGCAGACTGACCCCACTCTGTCAATGTAACACAGCCAGGGAAGAGCAGACTGACCCCACTCTGTCAATGTAACACAGCCAGGGAAGAGCAGACTGACCCTACTCTGTCAATGTAACACACCCAGGGAAGAGCAGACTGACCCCACTCTGTCAATGTAACACACCCAGGGAAGAGCAGACTGACCCCACTCTGTCAATGTAACCCACCCATAAAAGAGCAGACTGTCCCCACTCTGTCAATGTGACACGCCCTGGGAAGAGCACACTGACCCAACTCTGTCAATGTAACACACCCAGGGAAGAGCAGACTGACCAAACTCTGTCAATGTAACAAACCCAGGGAAGAGCAGACTGTCCCCACTCTGTCAATGTGACACGCCCTGGGAAGAGCACACTGACCCAACTCTGTCAATGTAACACACCCAGGGAGGAGCAGACTGAACCCACCCTGTCACTGTAACACACCCAGGGAAGAGCAGACTGTCCCCACTCTGTCAATTTAACAAACCCAGGGAAGAGCAGACTGACCTCACTCTGTCAATGTAACACACCCAGGGAAGTTGAGACTGACCCCACTCTGTCAATGTAAAAAACTTGGGGAAGAGCAGGCTGACCTCAATCTCTCAATGTAACACACCCCGGGAAGAGCAGACTGACCCCACTGTGTCAATGTAACAAACCCAGGGAAGAGCAGACTGACCTCACTCTGCCAATGTTACACACCCAGGGAAGAGCAGACTGACCCCACTCTGTCAATGTAACCCACCCATAAAAGAGCAGACTGACACCACTCTGTCAATGTGACACGCCCTGGGAAGAGCACACTGACCCAACTCTGTCAATGTAGCAAACCCAGGGAAGAGCAGTCTGACCTCACTCTGTCAATGTAACCCACCCAGAGAAGAGCAGAATGTCCTCTTCTGAAAAATTACTCACACAGTGAACTGCAGACTTACAACACTCTGTCAATGTAACCCACCCAGTGATGTGCACACTGACCCCACTCTGTCATTGTAACACACCCAGGGGAGAGCAGACTGACCCCACTCTGTCAATGTAACACACAATGGGAGAACAGACTGACCCCACTCTGACAAAGTAACACACCCAGGGAAGAGCAGACAGATACCACTCTGCTTCTGTAAAACACCCAGGGAAGAACAGACTGACCCCACTCTGTCAATGTAACACACCCAGGGAAGAGCAAGCTGACCCCACTCTGTCAATGTAACCCTCCCAGGGAAGAGCAGACTGACCTCACTCTGTCAATGTAACACACCCAGGGAAGAACAGACTGACCCCACTCTGTCAATGTAACAAACCCTGGGAGAACAGACTGACGCCACTCTGTCAATGGAACACACCTAGGGAAGGGCAGACTAACCTCACTCTGTCAATGTAACACACCCAGGGAAGAGTAGACTGACACCACTCTGTCAATGTAACAAACCCAGGGAAGAGCAAACTGACCCCACTCTGTCAATGAAACACACCCAGGGAAGAGCAGACTGACCCCACTCTGTCAATGTAACACACCCAGGGAAGAGCAGACTGACCCCACTCTGTCAATGTAACACACCCAGGGAAGAGCAGACTGACCCCACTCTGTCAATGTAACACACCCAGGGAAGAACAGACTGACCCAACTGTGTCAATGTAACAAACTTGGGGAAGAGCAGACTGACCCCAATCTGTCAATGTAACACACCCAGGGAAGAGCAGATTGACCCCACTCTGTCAATGTAACTCACCCAGGGAAGAGCAGACTGACCCTACTCTGTCAATGCAACACACCCAGGGAAGAGCAGACTGACCCCACTCTGTCAATGTAACACAGCCAGGGAAGAGCAGACTGACCCCACTCTGTCAATGTAACACAGCCAGGGAAGAGCAGACTGACCCTACTCTGTCAATGTAACACACCCAGGGAAGAGCAGACTGACCCCACTCTGTCAATGTAACACACCCAGGGAAGAGCAGACTGACCCCACTCTGTCAATGTAACCCACCCATAAAAGAGCAGACTGTCCCCACTCTGTCAATGTGACACGCCCTGGGAAGAGCACACTGACCCAACTCTGTCAATGTAACACACCCAGGGAAGAGCAGACTGACCAAACTCTGTCAATGTAACAAACCCAGGGAAGAGCAGACTGACCTCACTCTTTCAATGTAACCCACCCAGAGAAGAGCAGAATGTCCTCTTCTGCAAAATTACTCACACAGTGAACTGAAGACTTACCCCACGCTGTCAATGTAACCCACCCAGTGATGTGCACACTGACCCCACTCTGTCATTGTAACACACCCAGGGAGGAGCAGACTGACCGCACTCTGTCAATGTAACACACAATGGGAGAACAGACTGACCACACTCTGTCAATGTAACACACCCAGGGAAGAGCAGACGGATAACACTCTGTCAATGTAACACACCAAGGGAAGAACAGACTGACCCCACTCTGTCAATTTATAACACCCAGGGAGGAGCAGACTGACCCCACTCTGTCAATGTAACACACCCAGGGGAGAGCAGACTGACACCAGCTTGTCACTGTATCACTCCCAGGGAAGAACAGACTGACGCCACTCTGTCAATGTAACACACTCAGGGAAGAGCAGACTGACGCCAATCGGTCAATGTAACACACCCAGGGAAGAGAAGACTGACCCACTCTGTCAATGTAACAAACCCAGGGAAGAGCAGACTGACCTCACTCTGTCAATGTAACACAACCAGGGAAGAGCAGACTGACCCCACTCTGACAATGTAACACACCCAGGGAAGAGCAGACTGAATTCATTCTGTCAATGTAACCCACCCATAAAAGAGCAGACTGACCCCACTCCGTCAATGTGACACGGCCTGAGAAGAGCAGACTGACCACACTCTGTCAATGTAACACACCCTGGGAAGAGCAGACTGACCCCACTCTGTCAATGTAACACACACAGGGAAGTGCACACTGACGCCACTCTGTCATTGTAACACAGCAAGGGAAGAGCGGACTGACCACACGCTGTCAATGTGACAAACCCTGGGAGAACAGACTGACCCCACTCTGTCAATGTAACACACCCAGGGAAGAGCAGACTGAACCCACTCTGTCAATGTAACACACCCAGGGAAGAACAGACTGACTCCACTCTGTCAATGTAATACACCCAGGGAAGAACAGACTGACCCCACTCAGTCAATGTAACACACCCAGGGAAGAGCAGACTGACCCCACTCTGTCAATGTAACACACGCAGGGATGAACAGACTGACTCCACTCTGTCAATGTAACCCCCCCAGGGAAGAGCAGACTGACCCCACTCTGTCAAGGTAACACACCCAGGGAATAGCAGACTGGCCCCACTCTGTCAATGTAACAAACCCTGGGAGAACAGACTGACCCCACTCTGTCAATGGAATACACCTAGGGAAGGGCAGACTGACCCCACTCTTTCAATGTAACACACCCAGGGAAGAGGAGATTGACCCCACTCTGTCAATGTGACACGCCCTGGGAAGAGCAGACTGACTTCACTCTGTCAATGTAACACACCCAGGGAAGAACAGACTGACCCCACTCTGTCAATGTAACAAACCCTGGGAGAACAGACTGACCCCACTCTGTCAATGGAATACACCTAGGGAAGGGCAGACTGACCCCACTCTTTCAATGTAACACACCCAGGGAAGAGCAGACTGACACCACTCTGTCAATGTAACACACCCAGGGAAGAGCAAACTGACCCCTCTCTGTCAATGAAACACACCCAGGGAAGAGCAGACTGACACCACTCTGTCAATGTTACCCACCCAGGGAAGAGCAGATTGACCCCACTCTGTCAATGTAACACACCCAGGGAAGAAAAGACTGACACCACTCTGTCAAAGTAACAAACTTGGGGAAGAGCAGACTGACCCCAATCTGTCAATGTAACACACACAGGGAAGAGAAGACTGACCCCACTCTGTCAATGTAACCCTCCAAGGGAAGAGCAGACTGACCCCACTCTGTCAATGTAACACACCCAGGGAAGAGCAGACTGAACTCACTCTGTCAATGTAACACAACCAGGGAAGATCAGACTGACCCCACTCTGTCAATGTAACACAACCATGGAAGAGCAGACTGACCCCACTCTGTCAATGTAACACACCCATAAAAGAGCAGACTGTCCCCACTCTGTCAATGTAAAACACCCAGGGAAGAACAGACTGACCCCACTATGTCAATATAACAAACCCTGGGAGAACAGACTGACGCCACTCTGTCAATGGAACACACCTAGGGAAGGGCAGACTAACCTCACTCTGTCAATGTAACACACCCTTGGGAAGAGCAGACTGACACCACTCTGTCAATGTAACACAGCCAGGGTAGAGCAGACTGACCCCACTCTGTCAATGTAACACACCCAGGGAAGAACAGACTGACCCCACTGTGTCAATGTAACAAACTTGGGGAAGAGCAGACTGACCCCAATCTGTCAATGTAACACACCCAGGGAAGAGAAGACTGACCCCACTCTGTCAAAGTAACCCTCCAGGGAAGAGCAGACTGACCCCGCTCTGTCAATGTTACACACACAGAGAAGAGCAGACTGATCCCACTCTGCTTATGTAAAACACCCAGGGAAGAACAGACTGACCCCACTCTGTCAATGTAACACACCCAGGGAAGAGCAAGCTGACCCCGCTCTGTCAATGTAACCCTCCCAGGGAAGAGCAGACTGACCTCACTCTGTCAATGTAACACACCCAGGGAAGAACAGACTGACCCCACTCTGTCAATGTAACAAACCCTGGGAGAACAGACTGACGCCACTCTGTCAATGGAACACACCTAGGGAAGGGCAGACTAACCTCACTCTGTCAATGTAACACACCCAGGGAAGAGTAGACTGACACCACTCTGTCAATGTAACAAACCCAGGGAAGAGCAAACTGACCCCACTCTGTCAATGAAACACACCCAGGGAAGAGCAGACTGACCCCACTCTGTCAATGTAACACACCCAGGGAAGAGCAGACTGACCCCACTCTGTCAATGTAACACACCCAGGGATGAGCGGACTGACCCCACTCTGTCAATGTAACACACCCAGGGAAGAACAGTCTGACCCCACTGTGTCAATGTAACAAACTTGGGGAAGAGCAGACTGACCCCAATCTGTCTATGTAACACACCCAGGGAAGAGAAGACTGACCCCACTCTGTCAATGTAACCCTCCCAGGAAAGAGCAGACTGACCCCACTCTGTCAATGTAACACACCCAGGGAAGAGCAGACTGAACTCACTCTGTCAATGTAACACAACCAGGGAAGATCAGACTGACCCCACTCTGTCAATGTAACACACCCAGGGAAGAGCAGACTGACCCCACTCTGTCAATGTAACCCACCCATAAAAGAGCAGACTGTCCCCACTCTGTCAATGTGACACGCCCTGGGAAGAGCACACTGACCCAACTCTGTCAATGTAACACACCCAGGGAAGAGCAGACTGACCAAACTCTGTCAATGGAACAAACCCAGGGAAGAGCAGACTGACCTCACTCTGTCAATGTAACCCACCCAGAGAAGAGCAGAATGTCCTCTTCTGCAAAATTACTCACACAGTGAACTGCAGACTTACCCCACTCTGTCAATGTAACCAACAAAGTGATGTGCACACTGACCCCACTCTGTCATTGTAACACACCCAGGTAAGAGCAGACTGACCCCACTCTGTCAATGTAACACACAATGGGAGAACAGACTTACCCCACTCTGTCAATGTAACCCTCCGAGGGAAGAGCAGACTGACCCCACTCTGTCAATGTAACACACCCAGGGAAGAGCAGACTGAACTCACTCTGTCAATTTAACACAACCAGGGAAGATCAGACTGACCCCACTCTGTCAATGTAACACACGCAGGGAAGAGCAGACTGACCCCACTCTGTCAATGTAACAAACCCTGGGAGAACAGACTGACGCCACTCTGTCAATGGAACACACCTAGGGAAGGGCAGACTAACCTCACTCTGTCAATGTAACACACCCAGGGAAGAGAAGACTGACCCCACTCTGTCAATGTAACCCTCCAGGGAAGAGCAGACTGACCCCACTCTGTCAATGTTACACACACAGAGAAGAGCAGACTGATCCCACTCTGTCAATGTAAAACACCCAGGGAAGAGCAGACTGACCCCACTCTGTCAATGTAACACACCCAGGGAAGAGCAGACTGACCCCACTCTGTCAATGTAACAAACCCTGGGAGAACAGACTGACGCCACTCTGTCAATGGAACACACCTAGTGAAGGGCAGACTGACCTCACTCTGTCAATGTAACACACCCAGGGAAGAGCAGACTGACACCACTCTGTCAATGTAACACACCCAGGGAAGAGCAAACTGACCCCACTCTGTCAATGAAACACACCCAGGGAAGAGCAGATTGACCCCACTCTGTCAATGTAACACACCCAGGGAAGAGCAGATTGACCCCACTCTGTCAATGTAACACACCCAGGGAAGAGCAGACTGACCCCACTCTGTCAATGTAACACACCCAGGGAAGAGCAGACTGACCCCACTCTGTCAATGTAACACACCCAGGGAAGAACAGACTGACCCCACTGTGTCAATGTAACAAACTTGGGGAAGAGCAGACTGACCCCAATCTGTCAATGTAACACACCCAGGGAAGAGAAGACTGACCCCACTCTGTCAATGTAAACCTCCCAAGGAAGAGCAGACTGACCCCACTCTGTCAATTTAACACACACAGGGAAGAGCAGACTGAACTCACTCTGTCAATGTAACACAACCAGGGAAGATCAGACTGACCCCACTCTGTCAATGTAACACACCCAGGGAAGAGCAGACTGACCCCACTCTGTCAATGTAACACACCCATAAAAGAGCAGACTGTCCCAACTCTGTCAATGTGACACGCCCTGGGAAGAGCACACTAACCCAACTCTGTCAATGTAACACACCCAGGGAAGAGCAGACTGACCAAACTCTGTCAATGTAACAAACCCAGGGAAGAGCAGACTGACCTCACTCTGTCAATGTAACCCACCCAGAGAAGAGCAGAATGTCCTCTTCTGCAAAATTACTCACACAGTGAACTGCAGACTTACCACACTCTGTCAATATAACCCACCCAGTGATGTGCACACTGACCCCACTCTGTCATTGTAACACACCCAGGGAAGAGCAGACTGACCCCACTCTGTCAATGTAACACACAATGGGAGAACAGACTGACCCCACTCTGTCAATGTAACACACCCAGGGAAGAGCAGGCAGATACCACTCTGTCAATGTAACACACCAAGGGAAGAACAGACTGACCCAACTCTGTCAATTTAACACACCCAGGGAAGAGCAGACTGACCCCACTCTGTCAATGTAACACACCCAGGGGAGAGCAGACTGACACCACTCTGTCACTGTAACACTCCCAGGGAAGAACAGATTGACGCCACTCTGTCAATGTAACACACCCAGGGAAGAGCAGACTGACCCAACACTGTCAATTTAACACAACCAAGGAAGAACAGACTGACCCCACTCTGTCAATGTAACACACTCAGGGAAGAGCAGTCTGACCCCAATCGGTCAATGTAACACACCCAGGGAAGAGAAGACTGACCCCACTGTGTCAATGTAACAAACCCAGGGAAGAGCAGACTGACCTCACTCTGTCAATGTAACACACCCAGGGAAGAGCAGACTGACCCCACTCTGTCAATGTAACACACCCAGGGAAGAGCAGACTGAACTCACTCTGTCAATGTAACACAACCAGGGAAGATCAGACTGACCCCACTCTGTCAATGTAACACTTGCAGGGAAGAGCAGACTGAATTCATTCTGTCAATGTAACCCACCCATAAAAGAGCAGACTGACCCCCACTCTGTCAATGTAACACACACAGGGAAGTGCACACTGACCCCACTCTGTCATTGTAACACAGCAAGGGAAGAGCAGACTGACCTCACTCTGTCAATGTAACAAACCCTGGGAGAACAGACTGACCCCACTCTGTCAATGTAACACACCCAGGGAAGAGCAGACTGAACCCACTCTGTCAATGTAACACACCCAGGGAAGAGCAGACTGACCCCACTCTGTCAATGTAACACACCCAGGGAAGAGCAGATTGACCCCACTCTGTCAATGTCACGCACCCAGGGAAGAGCAGACTGACCGCACTCTGTCAATGTCACGCACCCAGGGAAGAGCAGACTGACCCCACTGTGTCAATATAACAGACACAGGGAAGAGCAGACTGACCACACTCTGCCATTGCAACACACCCAGGGAAGAGCAGACTGAGTTCACTCTGTCAATGTAACACACCCAGGGAAGAGCAGACTGACCCCTGTCTCTCAACGTTATACACCCAGGGAACATCAGACTGACCCAACTCTGTCAAAGTAACACACCCTGGGAAGAGCAGACTGACCCCACTCTGTCAATGTAACACACCCAGGGAAGAGCAGACTGACCCCACTCTGTCATTGTAACACACCCAGGGAAGAGCAGACTGACCTCACACTGTCAATGTAACACACCCAGGGAAAGGCAGACGGACCCTGTTCTGTCAATGTAACACACCCAGGGAAGAGCATACTGACACCACTCTGTCAATGTAACGCACCCAGGGAAGAGCAGACTGACTCCACTCTGTCAGTATAACACACCCAGGGAAGAGCAGACTGACCCCACTCTGTCAATGTAACAAACCCTGGGAGAACAAACTGTCCCCAATCTGTCAATGGAACACACCTTGGGAAGGGCAGACTGAACCCACTCTGTCAATGTTACCCACCCAGGGAAGAGCAGATTGACCCCACTCTGTCAATGTAACACATCCAGGGAAGAGCAGACTGACCCCACTCTGTCAATGTAACATAGCCAGGGAAGAGCAGACTGACCCCACTCTGTCAATGTAACACGCCCAGGGAAGAACAGACTGACCCCACTGTGTCAATGTAACAAACTTGGGGAAGAGCAGACTGACCCCAATCTGTCAATGTTACACACCCAGGGAAGAGAAGACTGACCCCACTGTGTCAATGTAACCCTCCCAGGGAAGAGCAGACTGACCCCACTCTGTCAATGTAACACACCCAGGGGAGAGCAAACCGACCCCACTCTGTCAATGAAACACACCCAGGGAAGAGCAGACTGACCCCACTCTGTCAATGTTACCCACCCAGGGAAGAGCAGATTGACCCCACTCTGTCAATGTAACACACCCAGGGAAGAGCAGACTGACCCCACTCTGTCAATGTAACACATCCAGGGAAGAGCAGACTGACCCCACTCTGTCAATGTAACATAGCCAGGGAAGAGCAGACTGACCCCACTCTGTCAATGTAACACACCCAGGGAAGAGCAGACTGACCGCACTCTGTCAATGTCACGCACCCAGGGAAGAGCAGACTGACCCCACTGTGTCAATATAACAGACACAGGGAAGAGCAGACTGACCACACTCTGCCATTGCAACACACCCAGGGAAGAGCAGACTGAGTTCACTCTGTCAATGTAACACACCCAGGGAAGAGCAGACTGACCCCTGTCTCTCAACGTTATACACCCAGGGAACATCAGACTGACCCAACTCTGTCAAAGTAACACACCCTGGGAAGAGCAGACTGACCCCACTCTGTCAATGTAACACACCCAGGGAAGAGCAGACTGACCCCACTCTGTCATTGTAACACACCCAGGGAAGAGCAGACTGACCTCACTCTGTCAATGTAACACACCCAGGGAAAGGCAGACGGACCCTGTTCTGTCAATGTAACACACCCAGGGAAGAGCAGACTGACCCCACTCTGTCAATGTAACACACCCAGGGAAGAGCAGACTGAACTCACTCTGTCAATGTAACACAACCAGGGAAGATCAGACTGACCCCACTCTGTCAATGTAACACTTGCAGGGAAGAGCAGACTGAATTCATTGTGTCAATGTAACCCACCCATAAAAGAGCAGACTGACCCCCACTCTGTCAATGTAACACACACAGGGAAGTGCACACTGACCCCACTCTGTCATTGTAACACAGCAAGGGAAGAGCAGACTGACCTCACTCTGTCAATGTAACAAACCCTGGGAGAACAGACTGACCCCACTCTGTCAATGTAACACACCCAGGGAAGAGCAGACTGAACCCACTCTGTCAATGTAACACACCCAGGGAAGAGCAGACTGACCCCACTCTGTCAATGTAACACACCCAGGGAAGAGCAGATTGACCCCACTCTGTCAATGTCACGCACCCAGGGAAGAGCAGACTGACCGCACTCTGTCAATTTCACGCACCCAGGGAAGAGCAGACTGACCCCACTGTGTCAATATAACAGACACAGGGAAGAGCAGACTGACCACACTCTGCCATTGCAACACACCCAGGGAAGAGCAGACTGAGTTCACTCTGTCAATGTAACACACCCAGGGAAGAGCAGACTGACCCCTGTCTCTCAACGTTATACACCCAGGGAACATCAGACTGACCCAACTCTGACAAAGTAACACACCCTGGGAAGAGCAGACTGACCCCACCCTGTCAATGTAACAAAACCAGGGAAGAGCAGACTGACTCCACTCTGTCAGTATAACACACCCAGGGAAGAGCAGACTGACCCCACTCTGTCAATGTAACAAACTCTGGGAGAACAGACTGTCCCCAATCTGTCAATGGAACACACCTTGGGAAGGGCAGACTGAACCCACTCTGTCAATGTTACCCACCCAGGGAAGAGCAGATTGACCCCACTCTGTCAATGTAACACATCCAGGGAAGAGCAGACTGACCCCACTCTGTCAATGTAAAATAGCCAGGGAAGAGCAGACTGACCCCACTCTGTCAATGTAACACGCCCAGGGAAGAACAGACTGACCCCACTGTGTCAATGTAACAAACTTGGGGAAGAGCAGACTGACCCCAATCTGTCAATGTTACACACCCAGGGAAGAGAAGACTGACCCCACTGTGTCAATGTAACCCTCCCAGGGAAGAGCAGACTGACCCCACTCTGTCAATGTAACACACCCAGGGGAGAGCAAACCGACCCCACTCTGTCAATGAAACACACCCAGGGAAGAGCAGACTGACCCCACTCTGTCAATGTTACCCACCCAGGGAAGAGCAGATTGACCCCACTCTGTCAATGTAACACACCCAGGGAAGAGCAGACTGACCCCACTCTGTCAATGTAACACATCCAGGGAAGAGCAGACTGACCCCACTCTGTCAATGTAACATAGCCAGGGAAGAGCAGACTGACCCCACTCTGTCAATGTAACACACCCAGGGAAGAACAGACTGACCCCACTGTGTCAATGTAACAAACTTGGGGAAGAGCAGACTGACCCCAATCTGTCAATGTTACACACCCAGGGAAGAGAAGACTGACCCCACTCTGTCAATGTAACCCTCCCAGGGAAGAGCAGACTGACCCCACTCTGTCAATGTAACACACCCAGGGAAGAGCAGACTGAACTCACTCTGTCAATGTAACACAACCAGGGAAGATCAGACTGACCCCACTCTGTCAATGTAACACACCCAGAGAAGAGCAGAATGACCTCACTCTGTCAATGTAACACACCCAGAGAAGAGCAGAATGACCTCTTCTGCAAAGTTACTCACACAGCGAACTGCAGACTTTCCCCACTCTGTCAATTTAACCCATCCAGTGAAGTGCACATTGACCCCACTCTGTCATTGTAACACACCCAGGGAAGAGCAGACTGACCCCACTCTGTCAATGTAACACACCCAGGGGAGAGCAGACTGACACCACTCTGTCACTGTAACACTCCCAGGGAAGAACAGATTGACGCCACTCTGTCAATGTAACACACCCAGGGAAGAGCAGACTGACCCAACACTGTCAATTTAACACAACCAAGGAAGAACAGACTGACCCCACTCTGTCAATGTAACACACTCAGGGAAGAGCAGTCTGACCCCAATCGGTCAATGTAACACACCCAGGGAAGAGAAGACTGACCCCACTGTGTCAATGTAACAAACCCAGGGAAGAGCAGACTGACCTCACTCTGTCAATGTAACACACCCAGGGAAGAGCAGACTGACCCCACTCTGTCAATGTAACACACCCAGGGAAGAGCAGACTGAACTCACTCTGTCAATGTAACACAACCAGGGAAGATCAGACTGACCCCACTCTGTCAATGTAACACTTGCAGGGAAGAGCAGACTGAATTCATTGTGTCAATGTAACCCACCCATAAAAGAGCAGACTGACCCCCACTCTGTCAATGTAACACACACAGGGAAGTGCACACTGACCCCACTCTGTCATTGTAACACAGCAAGGGAAGAGCAGACTGACCTCACTCTGTCAATGTAACAAACCCTGGGAGAACAGACTGACCCCACTCTGTCAATGTAACACACCCAGGGAAGAGCAGACTGAACCCACTCTGTCAATGTAACACACCCAGGGAAGAGCAGACTGACCCCACTCTGTCAATGTAACACACCCAGGGAAGAGCAGATTGACCCCACTCTGTCAATGTCACGCACCCAGGGAAGAGCAGACTGACCGCACTCTGTCAATGTCACGCACCCAGGGAAGAGCAGACTGACCCCACTGTGTCAATATAACAGACACAGGGAAGAGCAGACTGACCACACTCTGCCATTGCAACACACCCAGGGAAGAGCAGACTGAGTTCACTCTGTCAATGTAACACACCCAGGGAAGAGCAGACTGACCCCTGTCTCTCAACGTTATACACCCAGGGAACATCAGACTGACCCAACTCTGTCAAAGTAACACACCCTGGGAAGAGCAGACTGACCCCACTCTGTCAATGTAACACACCCAGGGAAGAGCAGACTGACCCCACTCTGTCATTGTAACACACCCAGGGAAGAGCAGACTGACCTCACACTGTCAATGTAACACACCCAGGGAAAGGCAGACGGACCCTGTTCTGTCAATGTAACACACCCAGGGAAGAGCATACTGACACCACTCTGTCAATGTAACGCACCCAGGGAAGAGCAGACTGACTCCACTTTGTCAGTATAACACACCCAGGGAAGAGCAGACTGACCCCACTCTGTCAATGTAACAAACCCTGGGAGAACAAACTGTCCCCAATCTGTCAATGGAACACACCTTGGGAAGGGCAGACTGAACCCACTCTGTCAATGTTACCCACCCAGGGAAGAGCAGATTGACCCCACTCTGTCAATGTAACACATCCAGGGAAGAGCAGACTGACCCCACTCTGTCAATGTAACATAGCCAGGGAAGAGCAGACTGACCCCACTCTGTCAATGTAACACGCCCAGGGAAGAACAGACTGACCCCACTGTGTCAATGTAACAAACTTGGGGAAGAGCAGACTGACCCCAATCTGTCAATGTTACACACCCAGGGAAGAGAAGACTGACCCCACTGTGTCAATGTAAACCTCCCAGGGAAGAGCAGACTGACCCCACTCTGTCAATGTAACACACCCAGGGGAGAGCAAACCGACCCCACTCTGTCAATGAAACACACCCAGGGAAGAGCAGACTGACCCCACTCTGTCAATGTTACCCACCCAGGGAAGAGCAGATTGACCCCACTCTGTCAATGTAACACACCCAGGGAAGAGCAGACTGACCCCACTCTGTCAATGTAACACATCCAGGGAAGAGCAGACTGACCCCACTCTGTCAATGTAACATAGCCAGGGAAGAGCAGACTGACCCCACTCTGTCAATGTAACACACCCAGGGAAGAGCAGACTGACCGCACTCTGTCAATGTCACGCACCCAGGGAAGAGCAGACTGACCCCACTGTGTCAATATAACAGACACAGGGAAGAGCAGACTGACCACACTCTGCCATTGCAACACACCCAGGGAAGAGCAGACTGAGTTCACTCTGTCAATGTAACACACCCAGGGAAGAGCAGACTGACCCCTGTCTCTCAACGTTATACACCCAGGGAACATCAGACTGACCCAACTCTGTCAAAGTAACACACCCTGGGAAGAGCAGACTGACCCCACTCTGTCAATGTAACACACCCAGGGAAGAGCAGACTGACCCCACTCTGTCATTGTAACACACCCAGGGAAGAGCAGACTGACCTCACTCTGTCAATGTAACACACCCAGGGAAAGGCAGACGGACCCTGTTCTGTCAATGTAACACACCCAGGGAAGAGCAGACTGACCCCACTCTGTCAATGTAACACACCCAGGGAAGAGCAGACTGAACTCACTCTGTCAATGTAACACAACCAGGGAAGATCAGACTGACCCCACTCTGTCAATGTAACACTTGCAGGGAAGAGCAGACTGAATTCATTCTGTCAATGTAACCCACCCATAAAAGAGCAGACTGACTCCCACTCTGTCAATGTAACACACACAGGGAAGTGCACACTGACCCCACTCTGTCATTGTAACACAGCAAGGGAAGAGCAGACTGACCTCACTCTGTCAATGTAACAAACCCTGGGAGAACAGACTGACCCCACTCTGTCAATGTAACACACCCAGGGAAGAGCAGACTGAACCCACTCTGTCAATGTAACACACCCAGGGAAGAGCAGACTGACCCCACTCTGTCAATGTAACACACCCAGGGAAGAGCAGATTGACCCCACTCTGTCAATGTCACGTACACAGGGAAGAGCAGACTGACCCCACTGTGTCAATATAACAGACACAGGGAAGAGCAGACTGACCACACTCTGCCATTGCAACACACCCAG
The DNA here is from genome assembly GCF_047496795.1 of Chiloscyllium punctatum. Classification (NCBI taxonomy): domain Eukaryota; kingdom Metazoa; phylum Chordata; class Chondrichthyes; order Orectolobiformes; family Hemiscylliidae; genus Chiloscyllium; species Chiloscyllium punctatum. The sequence continues at coordinate 58,117,105 of NC_092759.1, read as the reverse complement.
GGAAGAGCAGACTGAGTTCACTCTGTCAATGTAACACACCCAGGGAAGAGCAGACTGACCCCTGTCTCTCAACGTTATACACCCAGGGAACATCAGACTGACCCAACTCTGTCAAAGTAACACACCCTGGGAAGAGCAGACTGACCCCACTCTGTCAATGTAACACACCCAGGGAAGAGCAGACTGACCCCACTCTGTCATTGTAACACACCCAGGGAAGAGCAGACTGACCTCACACTGTCAATGTAACACACCCAGGGAAAGGCAGACGGACCCTGTTCTGTCAATGTAACACACCCAGGGAAGAGCATACTGACACCACTCTGTCAATGTAACGCACCCAGGGAAGAGCAGACTGACTCCACTCTGTCAGTATAACACACCCAGGGAAGAGCAGACTGACCCCACTCTGTCAATGTAACAAACCCTGGGAGAACAAACTGTCCCCAATCTGTCAATGGAACACACCTTGGGAAGGGCAGACTGAACCCACTCTGTCAATGTTACCCACCCAGGGAAGAGCAGATTGACCCCACTCTGTCAATGTAACACATCCAGGGAAGAGCAGACTGACCCCACTCTGTCAATGTAACATAGCCAGGGAAGAGCAGACTGACCCCACTCTGTCAATGTAACACGCCCAGGGAAGAACAGACTGACCCCACTGTGTCAATGTAACAAACTTGGGGAAGAGCAGACTGACCCCAATCTGTCAATGTTACACACCCAGGGAAGAGAAGACTGACCCCACTGTGTCAATGTAAACCTCCCAGGGAAGAGCAGACTGACCCCACTCTGTCAATGTAACACACCCAGGGGAGAGCAAACCGACCCCACTCTGTCAATGAAACACACCCAGGGAAGAGCAGACTGACCCCACTCTGTCAATGTTACCCACCCAGGGAAGAGCAGATTGACCCCACTCTGTCAATGTAACACACCCAGGGAAGAGCAGACTGACCCCACTCTGTCAATGTAACACATCCAGGGAAGAGCAGACTGACCCCACTCTGTCAATGTAACATAGCCAGGGAAGAGCAGACTGACCCCACTCTGTCAATGTAACACACCCAGGGAAGAGCAGACTGACCGCACTCTGTCAATGTCACGCACCCAGGGAAGAGCAGACTGACCCCACTGTGTCAATATAACAGACACAGGGAAGAGCAGACTGACCACACTCTGCCATTGCAACACACCCAGGGAAGAGCAGACTGAGTTCACTCTGTCAATGTAACACACCCAGGGAAGAGCAGACTGACCCCTGTCTCTCAACGTTATACACCCAGGGAACATCAGACTGACCCAACTCTGTCAAAGTAACACACCCTGGGAAGAGCAGACTGACCCCACTCTGTCAATGTAACACACCCAGGGAAGAGCAGACTGACCCCACTCTGTCATTGTAACACACCCAGGGAAGAGCAGACTGACCTCACTCTGTCAATGTAACACACCCAGGGAAAGGCAGACGGACCCTGTTCTGTCAATGTAACACACCCAGGGAAGAGCAGACTGACCCCACTCTGTCAATGTAACACACCCAGGGAAGAGCAGACTGAACTCACTCTGTCAATGTAACACAACCAGGGAAGATCAGACTGACCCCACTCTGTCAATGTAACACTTGCAGGGAAGAGCAGACTGAATTCATTCTGTCAATGTAACCCACCCATAAAAGAGCAGACTGACTCCCACTCTGTCAATGTAACACACACAGGGAAGTGCACACTGACCCCACTCTGTCATTGTAACACAGCAAGGGAAGAGCAGACTGACCTCACTCTGTCAATGTAACAAACCCTGGGAGAACAGACTGACCCCACTCTGTCAATGTAACACACCCAGGGAAGAGCAGACTGAACCCACTCTGTCAATGTAACACACCCAGGGAAGAGCAGACTGACCCCACTCTGTCAATGTAACACACTCAGGGAAGAGCAGATTGACCCCACTCTGTCAATGTCACGCACCCAGGGAAGAGCAGACTGACCGCACTCTGTCAATGTCACGCACCCAGGGAAGAGCAGACTGACCCCACTGTGTCAATATAACAGACACAGGGAAGAGCAGACTGACCACACTCTGCCATTGCAACACACCCAGGGAAGAGCAGACTGAGTTCACTCTGTCAATGTAACACACCCAGGGAAGAGCAGACTGACCCCTGTCTCTCAACGTTATACACCCAGGGAACATCAGACTGACCCAACTCTGTCAAAGTAACACACCCTGGGAAGAGCAGACTGACCCCACTCTGTCAATGTAACACACCCAGGGAAGAGCAGACTGACCCCACTCTGTCATTGTAACACACCCAGGGAAGAGCAGACTGACCTCACTCTGTCAATGTAACACACCCAGGGAAAGGCAGACGGACCCTGTTCTGTCAATGTAACACACCCAGGGAAGAGCATACTGACACCACTCTGTCAATGTAACGCACCCAGGGAAGAGCAGACTGACTCCACTCTGTCAGTATAACACACCCAGGGAAGAGCAGACTGACCCCACTCTGTCAATGTAACAAACCCTGGGAGAACAAACTGTCCCCAATCTGTCAATGGAACACACCTTGGGAAGGGCAGACTGAACCCACTCTGTCAATGTTACCCACCCAGGGAAGAGCAGATTGACCCCACTCTGTCAATGTAACACGCCCAGGGAAGAACAGACTGACCCCACTGTGTCAATGTAACAAACTTGGGGAAGAGCAGACTGACCCCAATCTGTCAATGTTACACACCCAGGGAAGAGAAGACTGACCCCACTGTGTCAATGTAAACCTCCCAGGGAAGAGCAGACTGACCCCACTCTGTCAATGTAACACACCCAGGGGAGAGCAAACCGACCCCACTCTGTCAATGAAACACACCCAGGGAAGAGCAGACTGACCCCACTCTGTCAATGTTACCCACCCAGGGAAGAGCAGATTGACCCCACTCTGTCAATGTAACACACCCAGGGAAGAGCAGACTGACCCCACTCTGTCAATGTAACACATCCAGGGAAGAGCAGACTGACCCCACTCTGTCAATGTAACATAGCCAGGGAAGAGCAGACTGACCCCACTCTGTCAATGTAACACACCCAGGGAAGAGCAGACTGACCGCACTCTGTCAATGTCACGCACCCAGGGAAGAGCAGACTGACCCCACTGTGTCAATATAACAGACACAGGGAAGAGCAGACTGACCACACTCTGCCATTGCAACACACCCAGGGAAGAGCAGACTGAGTTCACTCTGTCAATGTAACACACCCAGGGAAGAGCAGACTGACCCCTGTCTCTCAACGTTATACACCCAGGGAACATCAGACTGACCCAACTCTGTCAAAGTAACACACCCTGGGAAGAGCAGACTGACCCCACTCTGTCAATGTAACACACCCAGGGAAGAGCAGACTGACCCCACTCTGTCATTGTAACACACCCAGGGAAGAGCAGACTGACCTCACTCTGTCAATGTAACACACCCAGGGAAAGGCAGACGGACCCTGTTCTGTCAATGTAACACACCCAGGGAAGAGCAGACTGACCCCACTCTGTCAATGTAACACACCCAGGGAAGAGCAGACTGAACTCACTCTGTCAATGTAACACAACCAGGGAAGATCAGACTGACCCCACTCTGTCAATGTAACACTTGCAGGGAAGAGCAGACTGAATTCATTCTGTCAATGTAACCCACCCATAAAAGAGCAGACTGACTCCCACTCTGTCAATGTAACACACACAGGGAAGTGCACACTGACCCCACTCTGTCATTGTAACACAGCAAGGGAAGAGCAGACTGACCTCACTCTGTCAATGTAACAAACCCTGGGAGAACAGACTGACCCCACTCTGTCAATGTAACACACCCAGGGAAGAGCAGACTGAACCCACTCTGTCAATGTAACACACCCAGGGAAGAGCAGACTGACCCCACTCTGTCAATGTAACACACCCAGGGAAGAGCAGATTGACCCCACTCTGTCAATGTCACGTACACAGGGAAGAGCAGACTGACCCCACTGTGTCAATATAACAGACACAGGGAAGAGCAGACTGACCACACTCTGCCATTGCAACACACCCAGGGAAGAGCAGACTGAGTTCACTCTGTCAATGTAACACACCCAGGGAAGAGCAGACTGACCCCTGTCTCTCAACGTTATACACCCAGGGAACATCAGACTGACCCAACTCTGTCAAAGTAACACACCCTGGGAAGAGCAGACTGACCCCACTCTGTCAATGTAACACACCCAGGGAAGAGCAGACTGACCCCACTCTGTCATTGTAACACACCCAGGGAAGAGCAGACTGACCTCACACTGTCAATGTAACACACCCAGGGAAAGGCAGACGGACCCTGTTCTGTCAATGTAACACACCCAGGGAAGAGCATACTGACACCACTCTGTCAATGTAACGCACCCAGGGAAGAGCAGACTGACTCCACTCTGTCAGTATAACACACCCAGGGAAGAGCAGACTGACCCCACTCTGTCAATGTAACAAACCCTGGGAGAACAAACTGTCCCCAATCTGTCAATGGAACCCACCTTGGGAAGGGCAGACTGAACCCACTCTGTCAATGTTACCCACCCAGGGAAGAGCAGATTGACCCCACTCTGTCAATGTAACACATCCAGGGAAGAGCAGACTGACCCCACTCTGTCAATGTAACATAGCCAGGGAAGAGCAGACTGACCCCACTCTGTCAATGTAACACGCCCAGGGAAGAACAGACTGACCCCACTGTGTCAATGTAACAAACTTGGGGAAGAGCAGACTGACCCCAATCTGTCAATGTTACACACCCAGGGAAGAGAAGACTGACCCCACTGTGTCAATGTAAACCTCCCAGGGAAGAGCAGACTGACCCCACTCTGTCAATGTAACACACCCAGGGGAGAGCAAACCGACCCCACTCTGTCAATGAAACACACCCAGGGAAGAGCAGACTGACCCCACTCTGTCAATGTTACCCACCCAGGGAAGAGCAGATTGACCCCACTCTGTCAATGTAACACACCCAGGGAAGAGCAGACTGACCCCACTCTGTCAATGTAACACATCCAGGGAAGAGCAGACTGACCCCACTCTGTCAATGTAACATAGCCAGGGAAGAGCAGACTGACCCCACTCTGTCAATGTAACACACCCAGGGAAGAGCAGACTGACCGCACTCTGTCAATGTCACGCACCCAGGGAAGAGCAGACTGACCCCACTGTGTCAATATAACAGACACAGGGAAGAGCAGACTGACCACACTCTGCCATTGCAACACACCCAGGGAAGAGCAGACTGAGTTCACTCTGTCAATGTAACACACCCAGGGAAGAGCAGACTGACCCCTGTCTCTCAACGTTATACACCCAGGGAACATCAGACTGACCCAACTCTGTCAAAGTAACACACCCTGGGAAGAGCAGACTGACCCCACTCTGTCAATGTAACACACCCAGGGAAGAGCAGACTGACCCCACTCTGTCATTGTAACACACCCAGGGAAGAGCAGACTGACCTCACTCTGTCAATGTAACACACCCAGGGAAAGGCAGACGGACCCTGTTCTGTCAATGTAACACACCCAGGGAAGAGCAGACTGACCCCACTCTGTCAATGTAACACACCCAGGGAAGAGCAGACTGAACTCACTCTGTCAATGTAACACAACCAGGGAAGATCAGACTGACCCCACTCTGTCAATGTAACACTTGCAGGGAAGAGCAGACTGAATTCATTCTGTCAATGTAACCCACCCATAAAAGAGCAGACTGACTCCCACTCTGTCAATGTAACACACACAGGGAAGTGCACACTGACCCCACTCTGTCATTGTAACACAGCAAGGGAAGAGCAGACTGACCTCACTCTGTCAATGTAACAAACCCTGGGAGAACAGACTGACCCCACTCTGTCAATGTAACACACCCAGGGAAGAGCAGACTGAACCCACTCTGTCAATGTAACACACCCAGGGAAGAGCAGACTGACCCCACTCTGTCAATGTAACACACCCAGGGAAGAGCAGATTGACCCCACTCTGTCAATGTCACGCACCCAGGGAAGAGCAGACTGACCGCACTCTGTCAATGTCACGCACCCAGGGAAGAGCAGACTGACCCCACTGTGTCAATATAACAGACACAGGGAAGAGCAGACTGACCACACTCTGCCATTGCAACACACCCAGGGAAGAGCAGACTGAGTTCACTCTGTCAATGTAACACACCCAGGGAAGAGCAGACTGACCCCTGTCTCTCAACGTTATACACCCAGGGAACATCAGACTGACCCAACTCTGTCAAAGTAACACACCCTGGGAAGAGCAGACTGACCCCACTCTGTCAATGTAACACACCCAGGGAAGAGCAGACTGACCCCACTCTGTCATTGTAACACACCCAGGGAAGAGCAGACTGACCTCACTCTGTCAATGTAACACACCCAGGGAAAGGCAGACGGACCCTGTTCTGTCAATGTAACACACCCAGGGAAGAGCATACTGACACCACTCTGTCAATGTAACGCACCCAGGGAAGAGCAGACTGACTCCACTCTGTCAGTATAACACACCCAGGGAAGAGCAGACTGACCCCACTCTGTCAATGTAACAAACCCTGGGAGAACAAACTGTCCCCAATCTGTCAATGGAACACACCTTGGGAAGGGCAGACTGAACCCACTCTGTCAATGTTACCCACCCAGGGAAGAGCAGATTGACCCCACTCTGTCAATGTAACACATCCAGGGAAGAGCAGACTGACCCCACTCTGTCAATGTAACATAGCCAGGGAAGAGCAGACTGACCCCACTCTGTCAATGTAACACGCCCAGGGAAGAACAGACTGACCCCACTGTGTCAATGTAACAAACTTGGGGAAGAGCAGACTGACCCCAATCTGTCAATGTTACACACCCAGGGAAGAGAAGACTGACCCCACTGTGTCAATGTAACCCTCCCAGGGAAGAGCAGACTGACCCCACTCTGTCAATGTAACACACCCAGGGGAGAGCAAACCGACCCCACTCTGTCAATGAAACACACCCAGGGAAGAGCAGACTGACCCCACTCTGTCAATGTTACCCACCCAGGGAAGAGCAGATTGACCCCACTCTGTCAATGTAACACACCCAGGGAAGAGCAGACTGACCCCACTCTGTCAATGTAACACATCCAGGGAAGAGCAGACTGACCCCACTCTGTCAATGTAACATAGCCAGGGAAGAGCAGACTGACCCCACTCTGTCAATGTAACACACCCAGGGAAGAGCAGACTGACCGCACTCTGTCAATGTCACGCACCCAGGGAAGAGCAGACTGACCCCACTGTGTCAATATAACAGACACAGGGAAGAGCAGACTGACCACACTCTGCCATTGCAACACACCCAGGGAAGAGCAGACTGAGTTCACTCTGTCAATGTAACACACCCAGGGAAGAGCAGACTGACCCCTGTCTCTCAACGTTATACACCCAGGGAACATCAGACTGACCCAACTCTGTCAAAGTAACACACCCTGGGAAGAGCAGACTGACCCCACTCTGTCAATGTAACACACCCAGGGAAGAGCAGACTGACCCCACTCTGTCATTGTAACACACCCAGGGAAGAGCAGACTGACCTCACTCTGTCAATGTAACACACCCAGGGAAAGGCAGACGGACCCTGTTCTGTCAATGTAACACACCCAGGGAAGAGCATACTGACCCCACTCTGTCAATGTAACGCACCCAGGGAAGAGCAGACTGACTCCACTCTGTCAGTATAACACACCCAGGGAAGAGCAGACTGACCCCACTCTGTCAATGTAACAAACCCTGGGAGAACAGACTGTCCCCAATCTGTCAATGGAACACACCTTGGGAAGGGCAGACTGAACCCACTCTGTCAATGTTACCCACCCAGGGAAGAGCAGATTGACCCCACTCTGTCAATGTAACACATCCAGGGAAGAGCAGACTGACCCCACTCTGTCAATGTAACACGCCCAGGGAAGAACAGACTGACCCCACTGTGTCAATGTAACAAACTTGGGGAAGAGCAGACTGACCCCAATCTGTCAATGTTACACACCCAGGGAAGAGAAGACTGACCCCACTGTGTCAATGTAACCCTCCCAGGGAAGAGCAGACTGACCCCACTCTGTCAATGTAACACACCCAGGGGAGAGCAAACCGACCCCACTCTGTCAATGAAACACACCCAGGGAAGAGCAGACTGACCCCACTCTGTCAATGTTACCCACCCAGGGAAGAGCAGATTGACCCCACTCTGTCAATGTAACACACCCAGGGAAGAGCAGACTGACCCCACTCTGTCAATGTAACACATCCAGGGAAGAGCAGACTGACCCCACTCTGTCAATGTAACATAGCCAGGGAAGAGCAGACTGACCCCACTCTGTCAATGTAACACACCCAGGGAAGAACAGACTGACCCCACTGTGTCAATGTAACAAACTTGGGGAAGAGCAGACTGACCCCAATCTGTCAATGTTACACACCCAGGGAAGAGAAGACTGACCCCACTCTGTCAATGTAACCCTCCCAGGGAAGAGCAGACTGACCCCACTCTGTCAATGTAACACACCCAGGGAAGAGCAGACTGAACTCACTCTGTCAATGTAACACAACCAGGGAAGATCAGACTGACCCCACTCTGTCAATGTAACACATTCTGGGAAGAGCAGACTGACACCACTCTGTCAATGTAACCCACCCATAAAAGAGCAGACTGTCCCAACTCTGTCAATGTGACACGCCCTGGGAAGAGCACACTGACCCAACTCTGTCAATGTGTCACACCCAGGGAAGAGCAGACTGACCAAACTCTGTCAATGTAACAAACCCAGGGAAGAGCAGACTGACCTCACTCTGTCAATGTAACACACCCAGAGAAGAGCAGAATGACCTCTTCTGCAAAGTTACTCACACAGCGAACTGCAGACTTACCCCACTCTGTCAATTTAACCCATCCAGTGAAGTGCACATTGACCCCACTCTGTCATTGTAACACACCCAGGGAAGAGCAGACTGACCCAAATCTGTCAATGTAACACACAATGGGAGAACAGACTGACCCCACTCTGTCAATGTAACACACACAGGGAAGAGCAGATAGATACCACTCTGTCAATGTAACACACCACGGGAAGAACAGACTGACCCCACTCTGTCAATTTTACACACCCAGGGAAGAGCAGACTGACCCCACTCTGTCAATGGAACACACCCAGGGGAGAGCAGACTGACACCACTCTGTCACTGTAACACTCCCAGGGAAAAACAAACTGACGCCACTCTGTCAATGTAACACACCCAGGGAAGAGCAGACTGACCCAACACAGTCAATTTAACACACCCAAGGAAGAACAGACTGACCCCACTCTGTCAATGTAACACACTCAGGGAAGATCAGACTGACCCCAATCTGTCAATGTAACACACCCAGGGAAGAGAAGACTGAGCCCACTCTGTCAATGTAACAAACCCAGGGAAGAGCAGACTGAGTTCACTCTGTCAATGTAACACACCCAGGGAAGAGCAGACTGACCCCACTCTGTCATTGTAACACACCCAGGGAAGAGCAGACTCACCTCACTCTGTCAATGTAACACACCCAGGGAAAGGCAGACGGACCCTGTTCTGTCAATGTAACACACCCAGGGAAGAGCATACTGACCCCACTCTGTCAATGTAACGCACCCAGGGAAGAGCAGACTGACTCCACTCTGTCAGTATAACACACCCAGGGAAGAGCAGACTGACCCCACTGTGTCAATGTAACAAACTTGGGGAAGAGCAGACTGACCCCAATCTGTCAATGTTACACACCCAGGGAAGAGAAGACTGACCCCACTCTGTCAATGTAACCCTCCCAGGGAAGAGCAGACTGACCCCACTCTGTCAATGTAACACACCCAGGGAAGAGCAGACTGAACTCACTCTGTCAATGTAACACAACCAGGGAAGATCAGACTGACCCCACTCTGTCAATGTAACACATTCTGGGAAGAGCAGACTGACACCACTCTGTCAATGTAACCCACCCATAAAAGAGCAGACTGTCCCAACTCTGTCAATGTGACACGCCCTGGGAAGAGCACACTGACCCAACTCTGTCAATGTGTCACACCCAGGGAAGAGCAGACTGACCAAACTCTGTCAATGTAACAAACCCAGGGAAGAGCAGACTGACCTCACTCTGTCAATGTAACACACCCAGAGAAGAGCAGAATGACCTCTTCTGCAAAGTTACTCACACAGCGAACTGCAGACTTACCCCACTCTGTCAATTTAACCCATCCAGTGAAGTGCACATTGACCCCACTCTGTCATTGTAACACACCCAGGGAAGAGCAGACTGACACAAATCTGTCAATGTAACACACAATGGGAGAACAGACTGACCCCACTCTGTCAATGTAACACACACAGGGAAGAGCAGATAGATACCACTCTGTCAATGTAACACACCACGGGAAGAACAGACTGACCCCACTCTGTCAATTTTACACACCCAGGGAAGAGCAGACTGACCCCACTCTGTCAATGGAACACACCCAGGGGAGAGCAGACTGACACCACTCTGTCACTGTAACACTCCCAGGGAAAAACAAACTGACGCCACTCTGTCAATGTAACACACCCAGGGAAGAGCAGACTGACCCAACACAGTCAATTTAACACACCCAAGGAAGAACAGACTGACCCCACTCTGTCAATGTAACACACTCAGGGAAGATCAGACTGACCCCAATCTGTCAATGTAACACACCCAGGGAAGAGAAGACTGAGCCCACTCTGTCAATGTAACAAACCCAGGGAAGAGCAGACTGAGTTCACTCTGTCAATGTAACACACCCAGGGAAGAGCAGACTGACCCCACTCTGTCATTGTAACACACCCAGGGAAGAGCAGACTCACCTCACTCTGTCAATGTAACACACCCAGGGAAAGGCAGACGGACCCTGTTCTGTCAATGTAACACACCCAGGGAAGAGCTTACTGACCCCACTCTGTCAATGTAACGCACCCAGGGAAGAGCAGACTGACTCCACTCTGTCAGTATAACACACCCAGGGAAGAGCAGACTGACCCCACTCTGTCAATGTAACACACCCAGGGAAGAACAGACTGACCCCACTCTGTCAATGTAACAAACCCTGGGAGAACAGACTGTCCCCACTCTGTCAATGGAACACACCTAGGGAAGGGCAGACTGAACCCACTCTGTCAATGTAACACACCCAGGGAAGAGCAGACTGACACCACTCTGTCAATGTAACACACCCAGGGGAGAGCAAACTGACCCCACTCTGTCAATGTTACCCACCCAGGGAAGAGCAGATTGACCCCAATCTGTCAATGTAACACACCCAGGGGAGAGCAAAGTGACACCACTCTGTCAATGTTACCCACCCAGGGAAGAGCAGATTGACCCCACTCTGTCAATGTAACACATCTTGGGAAGAGCAGACTGACCCCACTCTGTCAATGTAACATAGCCAGGGAAGAGCAGACTGACCCCACTCTGTCAATGTAACACGCCCAGGGAAGAACAGACTGACCCCACTGTGTCAATGTAACAAACTTGGGGAAGAGCAGACTGACCCCAATCTGTCAATGTTACACACCCAGGGAAGAGAAGACTGACCCCACTGTGTCAATGTAACCCTCCCAGGGAAGAGCAGACTGACCCCACTCTGTCAATGTAACACACCCAGGGGAGAGCAAACCGAGCCCACTCTGTCAATGAAACACACCCAGGGAAGAGCAGACTGACCCCACTCTGTCAATGTTAACCACCCAGGGAAGAGCAGATTGACCCCACTCTGTCAATGTAACACACCCAGGGAAGAGCAGACTGACCCCACTCTGTCAATGTAACACATCCAGGGAAGAGCAGACTGACCCCACTCTGTCAATGTAACATAGCCAGGGAAGAGCAGACTGACCCCACTCTGTCAATGTAACACACCCAGGGAAGAACAGACTGACCCCACTGTGTCAATGTAACAAACTTGGGGAAGAGCAGACTGACCCCAATCTGTCAATGTTACACACCCAGGGAAGAGAAGACTGACCCCACTCTGTCAATGTAACCCTCCCAGGGAAGAGCAGACTGACCCCACTCTGTCAATGTAACACACCCAGGGAAGAGCAGACTGAACTCACTCTGTCAATGTAACACAACCAGGGAAGATCAGACTGACCCCACTCTGTCAATGTAACACATTCTGGGAAGAGCAGACTGACCCCACTCTGTCAATGTAACCCACCCATAAAAGAGCAGACTGTCCCAACTCTGTCAATGTGACACGCCCTGGGAAGAGCACACTGACCCAACTCTGTCAATGTAACACACCCAGGGAAGAGCAGACTGACCAAACTCTGTCAATGTAACAAACCCAGGGAAGAGCAGACTGACCTCACTCTGTCAATGTAACACACCCAGAGAAGAGCAGAATGACCTCTTCTGCAAAGTTACTCACACAGCGAACTGCAGACTTACCCCACTCTGTCAATTTAACCCATCCAGTGAAGTGCACATTGACCCCACTCTGTCATTGTAACACACCCAGGGAAGAGCAGACTGACCCAAATCTGTCAATGTAACACACAATGGGAGAACAGACTGACCCCACTCTGTCAATGTAACACACACAGGGAAGAGCAGATAGATACCACTCTGTCAATGTAACACACCACGGGAAGAACAGACTGACCCCACTCTGTCAATTTAACACACCCAGGGAAGAGCAGACTGACCCCACTCTGTCAATGGAACACACCCAGGGGAGAGCAGACTGACACCACTCTGTCACTGTAACACACTCAGGGAAGAGCAGACTGAGCCCACTCTGTCAATGTAACAAACCCAGGGAAGAGCAGATAGACCTCACTCTGTCAATGTAACACACCCAGGGAAGAGCAGACTGACCCCACTCTGTCATTGTAACACACCCAGGGAAGAGCAGACTCACCTCACTCTGTCAATGTAACGCACCCAGGGAAAGGCAGACGGACCCTGTTCTGTCAATGTAACACACCCAGGGAAGAGCATACTGACCCCACTCTGTCAATGTAACGCACCCAGGGAAGAGCAGACTGACTCCACTCTGTCAGTATAACACACCCAGGGAAGAGCAGACTGACCCCACTCTGTCAATGTAACACACCCAGGGAAGAACAGACTGACCCCACTCTGTCAATGTAACAAACCCTGGGAGAACAGACTGTCCGCACTCTGTCAATGGAACACACCTAGGGAAGGGCAGACTGAACACACTCTGTCAATGTAACACACCCAGGGAAGAGCAGACTGACACCACTCTGTCAATGTAACACACCCAGGGGAGAGCAAACTGACCCCACTGTGTCAATGTTACCCACCCAGGGAAGAGCAGATTGACCCCAATCTGTCAATGTAACACACCCAGGGGAGAGCAAACTGACCCCACTCTGTCAATGTTACCCACCCAGGGAAGAGCAGATTGACCCCACTCTGTCAATGTAACACACCCAGGGGAGAGCAGACTGACCCCACTCTGTCAATGTAACACATCCAGGGAAGAGCAGACTGACCCCACTCTGTCAATGTAACATAGCCAGGGAAGAGCAGACTGACCCCACTCTGTCAATGTAACACACCCAGGGAAGAACAGACTTACCCCACTGTGTCAATGTAACAAACTTGGGGAAGAGCAGACTGACCCCAATCTGTGAATGTTACACACCCAGGGAAGAGAAGACTGACCCCACTGTGGCAATGTAAACCTCCCAGGGAAGAGCAGACTGACCCCACTCTGTCAATGTAACACACCCAGGGGAGAGCAAACCGAGCCCACTCTGTCAATGAAACACACCCAGGGAAGAGCAGACTGACCCCACTCTGTCAATGTAACACACCAGGGAAGAGCAGACTGACCCCACTCTGTCAATGTAACACATCCAGGGAAGAGCAGACTGACCCCACTCTGTCAATGTAACATAGCCAGGGAAGAGCAGACTGACCCCACTCTGTCAATGTAACACACCCAGGGAAGAACAGACTGACCCCACTGTGTCAATGTAACAAACTTGGGGAAGAGCAGACTGACCCCAATCTGTCAATGTTACACATCCAGGGAAGAGAAGACTGACCCCACTCTGTCAATGTAACCCTCCCAGGGAAGAGCAGACTGACCCCACTCTGTCAATGTAACACACACAGGGAAGAGCAGACTGAACTCACTCTGTCAATGTAACACAACCAGGGAAGATCAGACTGACCCCACTCTGTCAATGTAATACATTCTGGGAAGAGCAGACTGACCCCACTCTGTCAATGTAACCCACCCATAAAAGAGCAGACTGCCCCAACTCTGTCAATGTGACACGCCCTGGGAAGAGCACACTGACCCAACTCTGTCAATGTAACACACCCAGGGAAGAGCAGACTGACCAAACTCTGTCAATGTAACAAACCCAGGGAAGAGCAGACTAACCTCTTCTGCAAAGTTACTCACACAGCGAACTGCAGACTTACCCCACTCTGTCAATGTAACCCATCCAGTGAAGTGCACATTTACCCCACTCTGTCATTGTAACACACCCAGGGAAGAGGAGACTGACCCAACTCTGTCACTGTAACACACCCAGGGACGAGCAGACTGACCCCACTCTGTCAATGTAACACAGCCAGGGAAGGGTAGACTGACCCCACTCTGTCAATGAAACACACCCAAGGAAGAGCAGACTGACCCCACTCTGTCAATGTAACACACCCTGGGAGGAGCAGACTGAACCCACTCTGTCAATGTAACACACCCTGGGAAGAGCAGACTGACCCCACTCTGTCAATGTAACACACGCAGGGAAGAGTAGACTGACCCCACTCTGTCAATGTAACACACCCAGGGAAGAGCAGACGGACACCACTCTGTCAATGTAACACACCCTGGGAAGAGCAGACTGACCCCACTCTGTCAATGTAACACACCCAGGGAAGAGCAGACTGACCCCACTCTGTCAATGTAAGACACCCAGTGAAGAGTAGACTGACCCCACTCTGTCAATGTAACACAGCCAGGGAAGGGTAGACTGACCCCACTCTGTCAATGAAACACACCCAAGGAAGAGCAGACTGACCCCACTCTGTCAATGTAACACACCCTGGGAGGAGCAGACTGAACCCACTCTGTCAATGTAACACACCCAGGGAAGAGCAGACTGACCCCACTCTGTCAATTTAACACACCCAGGGAAGAGCAGACTGACCCCACTCTGTCAATGTAAAACACCCAGGGAAGAGCAGACTGACCCCTTTCTGTCAACGTTTCACACCCAGGGAAGATCAGACTGACCCAACTCTGTCAATGTAACACATTCTGGGAAGAGCAGACTGACCCAACTCTGTCATTGTAACACACCCAGTGAAGAGCAGACTGACCCCTCTCTGTCATTGTAACACACCCAGGGAAGAGCAGACTGACCTCACTCTGTCAATGTAACACACCCAGGGAAGAGCAGACTGAGCCCCCTCTGTCAATGTAACACACCCAGGGAACAGAAGATTGACCTGGCTAAGTCAATGTAACATACCCAGGGAAGAGCAGACTAACCCCACTCTGTCAATGTAACACACCCAGGGAAGAGTAGACTGACCCCACTCTGTCAATGTAACACACCCAGGGAAGAGCAGATTGACCCCACTCTGTCAATGTCACGCACCCAGGGAAGAGCAGACTGACCGCACTCTGTGAATGTCACGCACCCAGGGAAGAGCAGACTGACCCCACTGTGTCAATATAACAGACACAGGGAAGAGCAGACTGACCACACTCTGCCATTGCAACACACCCAGGGAAGAGCAGACTGAGTTCACTCTGTCAATGTAACACACCCAGGGAAGAGCAGACTGACCCCTGTCTCACAACGTTATACACCCAGGGAACATCAGACTGACCCAACTCTGTCAAAGTAACACACCCTGGGAAGAGCAGACTGACCCCACTCTGTCAATGTAACACACCCAGGGAAGAGCAGACTGACCCCACTCTGTCATTGTAACACACCCAGGGAAGAGCAGACTGACCCCACTCTGTCAATGTAACAAACCCTGGGAGAACAGACTGTCCCCACTCTGTCAATGGAACACACCTTGGGAAGGGCAAATTGAACCCACTCTGTCAATGTAACACACCCAGGGAAAGGCAGACGGACCCTGTTCTGTCAATGTAACACACCCAGGGAAGAGCATACTGAACCCACTCTGTCAATGTAACGCACCCAGGGAAGAGCAGACTGACTCCACTCTGTCAGTATAACACACCCAGGGAAGAGCAGACTGACCCCACGCTGTCAATGTAACAAACCCTGGGAGAACAGACTGTCCCCACTCTGTCAATGGAACACACCTTGGGAAGGGCAGATTGACCCCACTCTGTCAATGTAACACACCCAGGGAAGAGCAGACTGACACCACTCTGTCAATGTAACACACCCGGGGAGAGCAAACTGACCCCACTCTGTCAATGTTACCCAACCAGGGAAGAGCAGATTGACCCCACTCTGTCAATGTAACACACCCAGGGGAGAGCAAACTGACCCCACTCTGTCAATGTAACACATCCAGGGAAGAGCAGACTGACCCCACTCTGTCAATGTAACATAGCCAGGGAAGAGCAGACTGACCCCACTCTGTCAATGTAACACGCCCAGGGAAGAACAGACTGACCCCACTGTGTCAATGTAACAAACTTGGGGAAGAGCAGACTGACCCCAATCTGTCAATGTTACACACCCAGGGAAGAGAAGACTGACCCCACTCTGTCAATGTAACACACCCAGGGAAAGGCAGACGGACCCTGTTCTGTCAATGTAACACACCCAGGGAAGAGCATACTGACCCCACTCTGTCAATGTAACGCACCCAGGGAAGAGCAGACTAACTCCACTCTGACAGTATAACACACCCAGGGAAGAGCAGACTGACCCCACTCTGTCAATGTAACACACCCAGGGAAGAACAGACTGACCCCACTCTGTCAATGTAACACACACAGGGAGAACAGACTGTCCCCACTCTGTCAATGGAACACACCTAGGGAAGGGCAGACTGAACCCACTCTGTCAATGTAACACACCCAGGGAAGAGCAGACTGACACCACTCTGTCAATGTAACACACCCAGGGGTGAGCAAACTGACCCCACTCTGTCAATGTTACCCACCCAGGGAAGAGCAGATTGACCCCAATCTGTCAATGTAACACACCCAGGGGAGAGCAAACTGACCCCACTCTGTCAAAGTAACACACCCTGGGAAGAGCAGTCTGACCCCACTCTGTCAATGTAACACACCCAGGGAAGAGCAGACTGACCCCACTCTGTCATTGTAACACACCCAGGGAAGAGCAGACTGACCTCACTCTGTCAATGTAACAAACCCTGGGAGAACAGACTGTCCCCACTCTGTCAATGGAACACACCTTGGGAAGGGCAGATTGAACCCACTCTGTCAATGTAACACACCCAGGGAAAGGCAGACGGACCCTGTTCTGTCAATGTAACATACCCAGGGAAGAGCATACTGACCCCACTCTGTCAATGTAACGCACCCAGGGAAGAGCAGACTGACTCCACTCTGTCAGTATAACACACCCAGGGAAGAGCAGACTGACCCCACTCTGTCAATGTAACAAACCCTGGGAGAACAGACTGTCCCCACTCTGTCAATGGAACACACCTTGGGAAGGGCAGATTGAACCCACTCTGTCAATGTAACACACCCAGGGAAGAGCAGACTGACACCACTCTGTCAATGTAACACACCCAGGGGAGAGCAAACTGATCCCACTCTGTCAATGTTACCCACCCAGGGAAGAGCAGATTGACCCCACTCTGTCAATGTAACACACCCAGGGGAGAGCAAACTGACCCCACTCTGTCAATGTTACCCACCCAGGGAAGAGCAGATTGACCCCACTCTGTCAATGTAACACATCCAGGGAAGAGCAGACTGACCCCACTCTGTCAATGTAACACACCCAGGGAAAGGCAGACGGACCCTGTTCTGTCAATGTAACACACCCAGGGAAGAGCATACTGACCCCACTCTGTCAATGTAACGCACCCAGGGAAGAGCAGACTGACTCCACTCTGTCAGTATAACACACCCAGGGAAGAGCAGACTGACCCCACTCTGTCAATGTAACACGCCCAGGGAAGAACAGACTGACCCCACTGTGTCAATGTAACAAACTTGGGGAAGAGCAGACTGACCCCAATCTGTCAATGTTACACACCCAGGGAAGAGAAGACTGACCCCACTCTGTCAATGTAACACACCCAGGGAAAGGCAGACGGACCCTGTTCTGTCAATGTAACACACCCAGGGAAGAGCATACTGACCCCACTCTGTCAATGTAACGCACCCAGGGAAGAGCAGACTAACTCCACTCTGACAGTATAACACACCCAGGGAAGAGCAGACTGACCCCACTCTGTCAATGTAACACACCCAGGGAAGAACAGACTGACCCCACTCTGTCAATGTAACACACACAGGGAGAACAGACTGTCCCCACTCTGTCAATGGAACACACCTAGGGAAGGGCAGACTGAAACCACTCTGTCAATGTAACACACCCAGGGAAGAGCAGACTGACACCACTCTGTCAATGTAACACACCCAGGGGAGAGCAAACTGACCCCACTCTGTCAATGTTACCCACCCAGGGAAGAGCAGATTGACCCCAATCTGTCAATGTAACACACCCAGGGGAGAGCAAACTGACCCCACTCTGTCAAAGTAACACACCCTGGGAAGAGCAGACTGACCCCACTCTGTCAATGTAACACACCCAGGGAAGAGCAGACTGACCCCACTCTGTCATTGTAACACTCCCAGGGAAGAGCAGACTGACCCCACTCTGTCAATGTAACAAACCCTGGGAGAACAGACTGTCCCCACTCTGTCAATGGAACACACCTTGGGAAGGGCAGATTGAACCCACTCTGTCAATGTAACACACCCAGGGAAAGGCAGACGGACCCTGTTCTGTCAATGTAACACACCCAGGGAAGAGCATACTGACCCCACTCTGTCAATGTAACGCACCCAGGGAAGAGCAGACTGACTCCACTCTGTCTGTATAACACACCCAGGGAAGAGCAGACTGACCACACTCTGTCAATGTAACAAACACTGGGAGAACAGACTGTCCCCACTCTGTCAATGGAACACACCTTGGGAAGGGCAGATTGAACCCACTCTGTCAATGTAACACACCCAGGGAAGAGCAGACTGACACCACTCTGTCAATGTAACACACCCAGGGGAGAGCAAACTGACCCCACTCTGTCAATGTTACCCACCCAGGGAAGAGCAGATTGACCCCACTCTGTCAATGTAACACACCCAGGGGAGAGCAAACTGACCCCACTCTGTCAATTTTACCCACCCAGGGAAGAGCAGATTGACCTCACTCTGTCAATGTAACACATCCAGGGAAGAGCAGACTGACCCCACTCTGTCAATGTAACACACCCAGGGAAAGGCAGACGGACCCTGTTCTGTCAATGTAACACACCCAGGGAAGAGCATACTGACCCCACTCTGTCAATGTAACGCACCCAGGGAAGAGCAGACTGACTCCACCCTGTCAGTATAACACACCCAGGGAAGAGCAGACTGACCCCACTCTGTCAATGTAACACACCCAGGGAAGAACAGACTGACCCCACTCTGTCAATGTAACAAACCCTGGGAGAACAGACTGTCCCCACTCTGTCAATGGAACACACCTAGGGAAGGGCAGACTGAACCCACTCTGTCAATGTAACACACCCAGGGAAGAGCAGACTGACACCACTCTGTCAATGTAACACACCCAGGGGAGAGCAAACTGACCCCACTCTGTCAATGTTACCCACCCAGGGAAGAGCAGATTGACCCCAATCTGTCAATGTAACACACCCAGGGGAGAGCAAACTGACCCCACTCTGTCAATGTTACCCACCCAGGGAAGAGCAGATTGACCCCACTCTGTCAATGTAACACACCCAGGGAAGAGCAGACTGACCCCACTCTGTCAATGTAACACATCCAGGGAAGAGCAGACTGACCCCACTCTGTCAATGTAACATAGCCAGGGAAGAGCAGACTGACCCCACTCTGTCAATGTAACACACCCAGGGAAGAACAGACTGACCCCACTGTGTCAATGTAACAAACTTGGGGAAGAGCAGACTGACCCCAATCTGTCAATGTTACACACCCAGGGAAGAGAAGACTGACCCCACTGTGTCAATGTAACCCTCCCAGGGAAGAGCAGACTGACCTCACTCTGTCAATGTAACACACCCAGGGGAGAGCAAACCGAGCCCACTCTGTCAATGAAACACACCCAGGGAAGAGCAGACTGACCCCACTCTGTCAATGTAACACACACAGGGAAGAGCAGACTGACCCCACTCTGTCAATGTAACACATCCAGGGAAGAGCAGACTGACCCCACTCTGTCAATGTAACATAGCCAGGGAAGAGCAGACTGACCCCACTCTGTCAATGTAACACACCCAGGGAAGATCAGACTGACCCCACTGTGTCAATGTAACAAACTTGGGGAAGAGCAGACTGACCCCAATCTGTCAATGTTACACACCCAGGGAAGAGAAGACTGACCCCACTCTGTCAATGTAACCCTCACAGGAAAGAGCAGACTGACCCCACTCTGTCAATGTAACACACCCAGGGAAGAGCAGACTGAACTCACTCTGTCAATGTAACACAACCAGGGAAGATCAGACTGACCCCACTCTGTCAATGTAATACATTCTGGGAAGAGCAGACTGACCCCACTCTGTCAATGTAACCCACCCATAAAAGAGCAGACTGTCCCAACTCTGTCAATGTGACACGCCCTGGGAAGAGCACACTGACCCAACTCTGTCAATGTAACACACCCAGGGAAGAGCAGACTGACCAAACTCTGTCAATGTAACAAACCCAGGGAAGAGCAGACTAACCTCACTCTGTCAATGTAACACACCCAGAGAAGAGCAGAATGACCTCTTCTGCAAAGTTACTCACACAGCGAACTGCAGAATTACCGCACTCTGTCAATGTAACCCATCCAGTGAAGTGCACATTGACCCCACTCTGTCATTGTAACACACCCAGGGAAGAGCAGACTGACCCAACTCTGTCACTGTTACACACCCAGGGACGAGCAGACTGACCCCACTCTGTCAATGTAACACAGCCAGGGAAGGGTAGACTGACCCCACTCTGTCAATGAAACACACCCAAGGAAGAGCAGACTGACCCCACTCTGTCAATGTAACACACCCTGGGAGGAGCAGACTGAACCCACTCTGTCAATGTAACACACCCTGGGAAGAGCAGACTGACCCCACTCTGTCAATGTAACACACGCAGGGAAGAGTAGACTGACCCCACTCTGTCAATGTAACACACCCAGGGAAGAGCAGACGGACCCCACTCTGTCAATGTAACACATCCTGGGAAGAGCAGACTGACCCCACTCTGTCAATGTAACACACCCAGGGAAGAGCAGACTGACCCCACTCTGTCAATGTAAGACACCCAGTGAAGAGTAGACTGACCCCACTCTGTCAATGTAACACACCCAGGGAAGAGCAGACTGACCTCACTCTGTCAATGTAACACACCCAGGGAAGAGCAGACTGACCCCACTCTGTCAATATCACAGACCCAGGGAAGAGCAGACTGACCCCACTCTGTCAATGTAAAACACCCAGGGAAGAGCAGACTGACTACTTTCTGTCAACGTTTCACACCCAGGGAAGATCAGACTGACCCAACTCTGTCAATGTAACACATTCTGGGAAGAGCAGACTGACCCAACTCTGTCATTGTAACACACCCAGGGAAGAGCAGACTGACCTCACTCTGTCAATGTAACACACCCAGGGAAGAGCAGACTGAGCCCCCTCTGTCAATGTAACACACCCAGGGAACAGAAGATTGACCTGGCTAAGTCAATGTAACATACCCAGGGAAGAGCAGACTAACCCCACTCTGTCAATGTAACACACCCAGGGAAGAGTAGACTGACCCCACTCTGTCAATGTAACACACCCAGGGAAGAGCAGATTGACCCCACTCTGTCAATGTCACGCACCCAGGGAAGAGCAGACAGACCGCACTCTGTCAATGTCACGCACCCAGGGAAGAGCAGACTGACCCCACTGTGTCAATATAACAGACACAGGGAAGAGCAGACTGACCACACTCTGCCATTGCAACACACGCAGGGAAGAGCAGACTGAGTTCACTCTGTCAATGTAACACACCCAGGGAAGAGCAGACTGACCCCTGTCTCTCAACGTTATACACCCAGGGAACATCAGACTGACCCAACTCTGTCAAAGTAACACACCCTGGGAAGAGCAGACTGACCCCACTCTGTCAATGTAACACACCCAGGGAAGAGCAGACTGACCCCACTCTGTCATTGTAACACACCCAGGGAAGAGCAGACTGACCCCACTCTGTCAATGTAACAAACCCTGGGAGAACAGACTGTCCCCACTCTGTCAATGGAACACACCTTGGGAAGGGCAGATTGAACCCACTCTGTCAATGTAACACACCCAGGGAAAGGCAGACGGACCCTGTTCTGTCAATTTAACACACCCAGGGAAGAGCATACTGACCCCACTCTGTCAATGTAACGCACCCAGGGAAGAGCAGACTGACTCCACTCTGTCAGTATAACACACCCAGGGAAGAGCAGACTGACCCCACTCTGTCAATGTAACAAACCCTGGGAGAACAGCCTGTCCCCACTCTGTCAATGGAACACACCTTGGGAAGGGCAGATTGAACCCACTCTGTCAATGTAACACACCCAGGGAAGAGCAGACTGACACCACTCTGTCAATGTAACACACCCAGGGGAGAGCAAACTGACCCCACTCTGTCAATGTTACCCACCCAGGGAAGAGCAGATTGACCCCACTCTGTCAATGTAACACACCCAGGGAGAGCAAACTGACCCCACTCTGTCAATGTTAGCCACCCAGGGAAGAGCAGATTGACCCCACTCTGTCAATGTAACACATCCAGGGAAGAGCAGACTGACCCCACTCTGTCAATGTAACATAGCCAGGGAAGATCAGACTGACCCCACTCTGTCAATGTAATACATTCTGGGAAGAGCAGACTGACCCCACTCTGTCAATGTAACCCACCCATAAAAGAGCAGACTGTCCCAACTCTGTCAATGTGACACGCCCTGGGAAGAGCACACTGACCCAACTCTGTCAATGTAACACACCCAGGGAAGAGCAGACTGACCAAACTCTGTCAATGTAACAAACCCAGGGAAGAGCAGACTAACCTCACTCTGTCAATGTAACACACCCAGAGAAGAGCAGAATGACCTCTTCTGCAAAGTTACTCACACAGCGAACTGCAGAATTACCGCACTCTGTCAATGTAACCCATCCAGTGAAGTGCACATTGACCCCACTCTGTCATTGTAACACACCCAGGGAAGAGCAGACTGACCCAACTCTGTCACTGTTACACACCCAGGGACGAGCAGACTGACCCCACTCTGTCAATGTAACACAGCCAGGGAAGGGTAGACTGACCCCACTCTGTCAATGAAACACACCCAAGGAAGAGCAGACTGACCCCACTCTGTCAATGTAACACACCCTGGGAGGAGCAGACTGAACCCACTCTGTCAATGTAACACACCCTGGGAAGAGCAGACTGACCCCACTCTGTCAATGTAACACACGCAGGGAAGAGTAGACTGACCCCACTCTGTCAATGTAACACACCCAGGGAAGAGCAGACGGACCCCACTCTGTCAATGTAACACATCCTGGGAAGAGCAGACTGACCCCACTCTGTCAATGTAACACACCCAGGGAAGAGCAGACTGACCCCACTCTGTCAATGTAAGACACCCAGTGAAGAGTAGACTGACCCCACTCTGTCAATGTAACACACCCAGGGAAGAGCAGACTGACCTCACTCTGTCAATGTAACACACCCAGGGAAGAGCAGACTGACCCCACTCTGTCAATATCACAGACCCAGGGAAGAGCAGACTGACCCCACTCTGTCAATGTAAAACACCCAGGGAAGAGCAGACTGACCACTTTCTGTCAACGTTTCACACCCAGGGAAGATCAGACTGACCCAACTCTGTCAATGTAACACATTCTGGGAAGAGCAGACTGACCCAACTCTGTCATTGTAACACACCCAGGGAAGAGCAGACTGACCTCACTCTGTCAATGTAACACACCCAGGGAAGAGCAGACTGAGCCCCCTCTGTCAATGTAACACACCCAGGGAACAGAAGATTGACCTGGCTAAGTCAATGTAACATACCCAGGGAAGAGCAGACTAACCCCACTCTGTCAATGTAACACACCCAGGGAAGAGTAGACTGACCCCACTCTGTCAATGTAACACACCCAGGGAAGAGCAGATTGACCCCACTCTGTCAATGTCACGCACCCAGGGAAGAGCAGACAGACCGCACTCTGTCAATGTCACGCACCCAGGGAAGAGCAGACTGACCCCACTGTGTCAATATAACAGACACAGGGAAGAGCAGACTGACCACACTCTGCCATTGCAACACACGCAGGGAAGAGCAGACTGAGTTCACTCTGTCAATGTAACACACCCAGGGAAGAGCAGACTGACCCCTGTCTCTCAACGTTATACACCCAGGGAACATCAGACTGACCCAACTCTGTCAAAGTAACACACCCTGGGAAGAGCAGACTGACCCCACTCTGTCAATGTAACACACCCAGGGAAGAGCAGACTGACCCCACTCTGTCATTGTAACACACCCAGGGAAGAGCAGACTGACCCCACTCTGTCAATGTAACAAACCCTGGGAGAACAGACTGTCCCCACTCTGTCAATGGAACACACCTTGGGAAGGGCAGATTGAACCCACTCTGTCAATGTAACACACCCAGGGAAAGGCAGACGGACCCTGTTCTGTCAATTTAACACACCCAGGGAAGAGCATACTGACCCCACTCTGTCAATGTAACGCACCCAGGGAAGAGCAGACTGACTCCACTCTGTCAGTATAACACACCCAGGGAAGAGCAGACTGACCCCACTCTGTCAATGTAACAAACCCTGGGAGAACAGCCTGTCCCCACTCTGTCAATGGAACACACCTTGGGAAGGGCAGATTGAACCCACTCTGTCAATGTAACACACCCAGGGAAGAGCAGACTGACACCACTCTGTCAATGTAACACACCCAGGGGAGAGCAAACTGACCCCACTCTGTCAATGTTACCCACCCAGGGAAGAGCAGATTGACCCCACTCTGTCAATGTAACACACCCAGGGAGAGCAAACTGACCCCACTCTGTCAATGTTAGCCACCCAGGGAAGAGCAGATTGACCCCACTCTGTCAATGTAACACATCCAGGGAAGAGCAGACTGACCCCACTCTGTCAATGTAACATAGCCAGGGAAGAGCAGACTGACCCCACTCTGTCAATGTAACACATTCTGGGAAGAGCAGACTGACCCAACTCTGTCATTGTAACACACCCAGGGAAGAGCAGACTGACCCCTCTCTGTCATTGTAACACACCCAGGGAAGAGCAGACTGACCTCACTCTGTCAATGTAACACACCCAGGGAAGAGCAGACTGAGCCCCCTCTGTCAATGTAACACACCCAGGGAACAGAAGATTGACCTGGCTAAGTCAATGTAACATACCCAGGGAAGAGCAGACTAACCCCACTCTGTCAATGTAACACACCCAGGGAAGAGTAGACTGACCCCACTCTGTCAATGTAACACACCCAGGGAAGAGCAGATTGACCCCACTCTGTCAATGTCACGCACCCAGGGAAGAGCAGACTGACCGCACTCTGTCAATGTCACGCACCCAGGGAAGAGCAGACTGACCCCACTGTGTCAATATAACAGACACAGGGAAGAGCAGACTGACCACACTCTGCCATTGCAACACACCCAGGGAAGAGCAGACTGAGTTCACTCTGTCAATGTAACACACCCAGGGAAGAGCAGACTGACCCCTGTCTCACAACGTTATACACCCAGGGAACATCAGACTGACCCAACTCTGTCAAAGTAACACACCCTGGGAAGAGCAGACTGACCCCACTCTGTCAATGTAACACACCCAGGGAAGAGCAGACTGACCCCACTCTGTCATTGTAACACACCCAGGGAAGAGCAGACTGACCCCACTCTGTCAATGTAACAAACCCTGGGAGAACAGACTGTCCCCACTCTGTCAATGGAACACACCTTGGGAAGGGCAGATTGAACCCACTCTGTCAATGTAACACACCCAGGGAAAGGCAGACGGACCCTGTTCTGTCAATGTAACACACCCAGGGAAGAGCATACTGAACCCACTCTGTCAATGTAACGCACCCAGGGAAGAGCAGACTGACTCCACTCTGTCAGTATAACACACCCAGGGAAGAGCAGACTGACCCCACGCTGTCAATGTAACAAACCCTGGGAGAACAGACTGTCCCCACTCTGTCAATGGAACACACCTTGGGAAGGGCAGATTGAACCCACTCTGTCAATGTAACACACCCAGGGAAGAGCAGACTGACACCACTCTGTCAATGTAACACACCCGGGGAGAGCAAACTGACCCCACTCTGTCAATGTTACCCACCCAGGGAAGAGCAGATTGACCCCACTCTGTCAATGTAACACACCCAGGGGAGAGCAAACTGACCCCACTCTGTCAATGTTAGCCACCCAGGGAAGAGCAGATTGACCCCACTCTGTCAATGTAACACGCCCAGGGAAGAACAGACTGACCCCACTGTGTCAATGTAACAAACTTGGGGAAGAGCAGACTGACCCCAATCTGTCAATGTTACACACCCAGGGAAGAGAAGACTGACCCCACTCTGTCAATGTAACACACCCAGGGAAAGGCAGACGGACCCTGTTCTGTCAATGTAACACACCCAGGGAAGAGCATACTGACCCCACTCTGTCAATGTAACGCACCCAGGGAAGAGCAGACTAACTCCACTCTGACAGTATAACACACCCAGGGAAGAGCAGACTGACCCCACTCTGTCAATGTAACACACACAGGGAGAACAGACTGTCCCCACTCTGTCAATGGAACACACCTAGGGAAGGGCAGACTGAACCCACTCTGTCAATGTAACACACCCAGGGAAGAGCAGACTGACACCACTCTGTCAATGTAACACACCCGGGGAGAGCAAACTGACCCCACTCTGTCAATGTTACCCACCCAGGGAAGAGCAGATTGACCCCACTCTGTCAATGTAACACACCCAGGGGAGAGCAAACTGACCCCACTCTGTCAATGTTACCCACCCAGGGAAGAGCAGATTGACCCCACTCTGTCAATGTAACACGCCCAGGGAAGAACAGACTGACCCCACTGTGTCAATGTAACAAACTTGGGGAAGAGCAGACTGACCCCAATCTGTCAATGTTACACACCCAGGGAAGAGAAGACTGACCCCACTCTGTCAATGTAACACACCCAGGGAAAGGCAGACGGACCCTGTTCTGTCAATGTAACACACCCAGGGAAGAGCATACTGACCCCACTGTGTCAATGTAACAAACTTGGGGAAGAGCAGACTGACCCCAATCTGTCAATGTTACACACCCAGGGAAGAGAAGACTGACCCCACTCTGTCAATGTAACGCACTCAGGGAAGAGCAGACTGACTCCACTCTGTCAGTATAACACACCCAGGGAAGAGCAGACTGACCCCACGCTGTCAATGTAACAAACCCTGGGAGAACAGACTGTCCCCACTCTGTCAATGGAACACACCTTGGGAAGGGCAGATTGAACCCACTCTGTCAATGTAACACACCCAGGGAAGAGCAAAATGACCCCACCCTGTCAAAGTAACACACCCTGCGAAGAGCAGACTGACCCCACTCTGTCAATGTAACACACCCAGGGAAGAGCAGACTGACCCCACTCTGTCATTGTAACACACCCAGGGAAGAGCAGACTGACCCCACTCTGTCAATGTAACAAACCCTGGGAGAACAGACTGTCCCCACTCTGTCAATGGAACACACCTTGGGAAGGGCAGATTGAACCCACTCTGTCAATGTAACACACCCAGGGAAGAGCAGACTGACACCACTCTGTCAATGTAACACACCCAGGGGAGAGCAAACTGACCCCACTCTGTCAATGTTACCCACCCAGGGAAGAGCAGATTGACCCCACTCTGTCAATGTAACACACCCAGGGGAGAGCAAACTGACCCCACTCTGTCAATGTTACCCACCCAGGGAAGAGCAGATTGACCCCACTCTGTCAATGTAACACATCCAGGGAAGAGCAGACTGACCCCACTCTGTCAATGTAACACACCCAGGGAAAGGCAGACGGACCCTGTTCTGTCAATGTAACACACCCAGGGAAGAGCATACTGACCCCACTCTGTCAATGTAACGCACCCAGGGAAGAGCAGACTGACTCCACTCTGTCAGTATAACACACCCAGGGAAGAGCAGACTGACCCCACTCTGTCAATGTAACACGCCCAGGGAAGAACAGACTGACCCCACTGTGTCAATGTAACAAACTTGGGGAAGAGCAGACTGACCCCAATATGTCAATGTTACACACCCAGGGAAGAGAAGACTGACCCCACTCTGTCAATGTAACAAACCCTGGGAGAACAGACTGTCCCCACTCTGTCAATGGAACACACCTTGGGAAGGGCAGATTGAACCCACTCTGTCAATGTAACACACCCAGGGAAGAGCAGACTGACACCACTCTGTCAATGTAACACACCCGGGGAGAGCAAACTGACGCCACTCTGTCAATGTTACCCACCCAGGGAAGAGCAGATTGACCCCACTCTGTCAATGTAACACGCCCAGGGAAGAACAGACTGACCCCACTGTGTCAATGTAACAAACTTGGGGAAGAGCAGACTGACCCCAATCTGTCAATGTTACACACCCAGGGAAGAGAAGACTGACCCCACTCTGTCAATGTAACACACCCAGGGAAAGGCAGACGGACCCTGTTCTGTCAATGTAACACACCCAGGGAAGAGCATACTGACCCCACTCTGTCAATGTAACGCACCCAGGGAAGAGCAGACTAACTCCACTCTGACAGTATAACACACCCAGGGAAGAGCAGACTGACCCCACTCTGTCAATGTAACACACCCAGGGAAGAACAGACTGACCCCACTCTGTCAATGTAACACACACAGGGAGAACAGACTGTCCCCACTCTGTCAATGGAACACACCTAGGGAAGGGCAGACTGAACCCACTCTGTCAATGTAACACACCCAGGGAAGAGCAGACTGACACCACTCTGTCAATGTAACACAGCCAGGGGTGAGCAAACTGACCCCACTCTGTCAATGTTACCCACCCAGGGAAGAGCAGATTGACCCCAATCTGTCAATGTAACACACCCAGGGGAGAGCAAACTGACCCCACTCTGTCAAAGTAACACACCCTGGGAAGAGCAGACTGACCCCACTCTGTCAATGTAACACACCCAGGGAAGAGCAGACTGACCCCACTCTGTCATTGTAACACACCCAGGGAAGAGCAGACTGACCCCACTCTGTCAATGTAACAAACCCTGGGAGAACAGACTGTCCCCACTCTGTCAATGGAACACACCTTGGGAAGGGCAGATTGAACCCACTCTGTCAATGTAACACACCCAGGGAAGAGCAGACTGACACCACTCTGTCAATGTAACACACCCAGGGGAGAGCAAACTGACCCCACTCTGTCAATGTTACCCACCCAGGGAAGAGCAGATTGACCCCACTCTGTCAATGTAACACACCCAGGGGAGAGAAAACTGACCCCACTCTGTCAATGTTACCCACCCAGGGAAGAGCAGATTGACCTCACTCTGTCAATGTAACACATCCAGGGAAGAGCAGACTGACCCCACTCTGTCAATGTAACACACCCAGGGAAAGGCAGACGGACCCTGTTCTGTCAATGTAACACACCCAGGGAAGAGCATACTGACCCCACTCTGTCAATGTAACGCACCCAGGGAAGAGCAGACTGACTCCACTCTGTCAGTATAACACACCCAGGGAAGAGCAGACTGACCCCACTCTGTCAATGTAACACACCCAGGGAAGAACAGACTGACCCCACTCTGTCAATGTAACACACACAGGGAGAACAGACTGTCCCCACTCTGTCAATGGAACACACCTAGGGAAGGGCAGACTGAACCCACTCTGTCAATGTAACACACCCAGGGAAGAGCAGACTGACACCACTCTGTCAATGTAACACACCCAGGGGAGAGCAAACTGACCCCACTCTGTCAATGTTACCCACCCAGGGAAGAGCAGATTGACCCCAATCTGTCAATGTAACACACCCAGGGGAGAGCAAACTGACCCCACTCTGTCAATGTTACCCACCCAGGGAAGAGCAGATTGACCCCACTCTGTCAATGTAACACACCCAGGGAAGAGCAGACTGACCCCACTCTGTCAATGTAACACATCCAGGGAAGAGCAGACTGACCTCACTCTGTCAATGTAACATAGCCAGGGAAGAGCAGACTGACCCCACTCTGTCAATGTAAAACACCCAGGGAAGAACAGACTGACCCCACTGTGTCAATGTAACAAACTTGTGGAAGAGCAGACTGACCCCAATCTGTCAATGTTACACACCCAGGGAAGAGAATACTGACCCCACTGTGTCAATGTAACCCTCCCAGGGAAGAGCAGACTGACCTCACTCTGTCAATGTAACACACCCAGGGGAGAGCAAACCGAGCCCACTCTGTCAATGAAACACACCCAGGGAAGAGCAGACTGACCCCACTCTGTCAATGTAACACACACAGGGAAGAGCAGACTGACCCCACTCTGTCAATGTAACACATCCAGGGAAGAGCAGACTGACCCCACTCTGTCAATGTAACATAGCCAGGGAAGAGCAGACTGACCCCACTCTGTCAATGTAACACACCCAGGGAAGATCAGACTGACCCCACTGTGTCAATGTAACAAACTTGGGGAAGAGCAGACTGACCCCAATCTGTCAATGTTACACACCCAGGGAAGAGAAGACTGACCCCACTCTGTCAATGTAACCCTCACAGGGAAGAGCAGACTGACCCCACTCTGTCAATGTAACACACCCAGGGAAGAGCAGACTGAACTCACTCTGTCAATGTAACACAACCAGGGAAGATCAGACTGACCCCACTCTGTCAATGTAATACATTCTGGGAAGAGCAGACTGACCCCACTCTGTCAATGTAACCCACCCATAAAAGAGCAGACTGTCCCAACTCTGTCAATGTGACACGCCCTGGGAAGAGCACACTGACCCAACTCTGTCAATGTAACACACCCAGGGAAGAGCAGACTGACCAAACTCTGTCAATGTAACAAACCCAGGGAAGAGCAGACTGACCTCACTCTGTCAATGTAACACACCCAGAGAAGAGCAGAATGACCTCTTCTGCAAAGTTACTCACACAGCGAACTGCAGACTTACCGCACTCTGTCAATGTAACCCATCCAGTGAAGTGCACATTGACCCCACTCTGTCATTGTAACACACCCAGGGAAGAGCAGACTGACCCAACTCTGTCACTGTAACACACCCAGGGACGAGCAGATTGACCCCACTCTGTCAATGTAACACAGCCAGGGAAGGGTAGACTGACCCCACTCTGTCAATGAAACACACCCAAGGAAGAGCAGACTGACCCCACTCTGTCAATGTAACACACCCTGGGAGGAGCAGACTGAACCCACTCTGTCAATGTAACACACCCTGGGAAGAGCAGACTGACCCCACTCTGTCAATGTAACACACGCAGGGAGGAGCAGACGGACCCCACTCTGTCAATGTAACACACCCTGGGAAGAGCAGACTGACCCCACTCTGTCAATGTAACACACCCAGGGAAGAGCAGACTGACCCCACTCTGTCAATGTAAGACACCCAGTGAAGAGTAGACTGACCCCACTCTGTCAATGTAACACACCCAGGGAAGAGCAGACTGACCTCACTCTGTCAATGTAACACACCCAGGGAAGAGCAGACTGACCCCACTCTGTCAATTTAACACACCCAGGGAAGAGCAGACTGACCCCACTCTGTCAATGTAAAACACCCAGGGAAGAGAAGACTGACCACTTTCTGTCAACGTTTCACACCCAGGGAAGATCAGACTGACCCAACTCTGTCAATGTAATTCATTCTGGGAAGAGCAGACTGACCCAACTCTGTCATTGTAACACACCCAGGGAAGAGCAGACTGACCCCTCTCTGTCATTGTAACACACCCAGGGAAGAGCAGACTGACCTCACTCTGTCAATGTAACACACCCAGGGAAGAGCAGACTGAGCCCCCTCTGTCAATGTAACACACCCAGGGAACAGAAGATTGACCTGGCTAAGTCAATGTAACATACCCAGGGAAGAGCAGACTAACCCCACTCTGTCAATGTAACACACCCAGGGAAGAGTAGACTGACCCCACTCTGTCAATGTAACACACCCAGGGGAGAGCAGATTGACCCCACTCTGTCAATGTAACACACCCAGGGAAAGGCAGACGGACCCTGTTCTGTCAATGTAACACACCCAGGGAAGAGCATACTGACCCCACTCTGTCAATGTAACGCACCCAGGGAAGAGCAGACTAACTCCACTCTGACAGTATAACACACCCAGGGAAGAGCAGACTGACCCCACTCTGTCAATGTAACACACCCAGGGAAGAACAGACTGACCCCACTCTGTCAATGTAACACACACAGGGAGAACAGACTGTCCCCACTCTGTCAATGGAACACACCTAGGGAAGGGCAGACCGAACCCACTCTGTCAATGTAACACACCCAGGGAAGAGCAGACTGATACCACTCTGTCAATGTAACACACCCAGGGGTGAGCAAACTGACCCCACTCTGTCAATGTTACCCACCCAGGGAAGAGCAGACTGACCCCAATCTGTCAATGTAACACACCCAGGGGAGAGCAAACTGACCCCACTCTGTCAAAGTAACACACCCTGGGAAGAGCAGACTGACCCCACTCTGTCAATGTAACACACCCAGGGAAGAGCAGACTGACCCCACTCTGTCATTGTAACACACCCAGGGAAGAGCAGACTGACCCCACTCTGTCAATGTAACGCACCCAGGGAAGAGCAGACTGACTCCACTCTGTCTGTATAACACACCCAGGGAAGAGCAGACTGACCCCACTCTGTCAATGTAACAAACCCTGGGAGAACAGACTGTCCCCACTCTGTCAATGGAACACACCTTGGGAAGGGCAGATTGAACCCACTCTGTCAATGTAACACACCCAGCGAAGAGCAGACTGACACCACTCTGTCAATGTAACACACCCAGGGGAGAGCAAACTGACCCCACTCTGTCAATGTTACCCACCCAGGGAAGAGCAGATTGACCCCACTCTGTCAATGTAACACACCCAGGGGAGAGAAAACTGACCCCACTCTGTCAATGTTACCCACCCAGGGAAGAGCAGATTGACCTCACTCTGTCAATGTAACACATCCAGGGAAGAGCAGACTGACCCCACTCTGTCAATGTAACACACCCAGGGAAAGGCAGACGGACACTGTTCTGTCAATGTAACACACCCAGGGAAGAGCATACTGACCCCACTCTGTCAATGTAACGCACCCAGGGAAGAGCAGACTGACTCCACTCTGTCAGTATAACACACCCAGGGAAGAGCAGACTGACCCCACTCTGTCAATGTAACACACCCAGGGAAGAACAGACTGACCCCACTCTGTCAATGTAACAAACCCTGGGAGAACAGACTGTCCCCACTCTGTCAATGGAACACACCTAGGGAAGGGCAGACTGAACCCACTCTGTCAATGTAACACACCCAGGGAAGAGCAGACTGACACCACTCTGTCAATGTAACACACCCAGGGGAGAGCAAACTGACCCCACTCTGTCAATGTTACCCACCCAGGGAAGAGCAGATTGACCCCAATCTGTCAATGTAACACACCCAGGGGAGAGCAAACTGACCCCACTCTGTCAATGTTACCCACCCAGGGAAGAGCAGATTGACCCCACTCTGTCAATGTAACACACCCAGGGAAGAGCAGACTGACCCCACTCTGTCAATGTAACACATCCAGGGAAGAGCAGACTGACCCCACTCTGTCAATGTAACATAGCCAGGGAAGAGCAGACTGACCCCACTCTGTCAATGTAACTCACCCAGGGAAGAACAGACTGACCCCACTGTGTCAATGTAACAAACTTGGGGAAGAGCAGACTGACCCCAATCTGTCAATGTTACACACCCAGGGAAGAGAAGACTGACCCCACTGTGTCAATGTAACCCTCCCAGGGAAGAGCAGACTGACCTCACTCTGTCAATGTAACACACCCAGGGGAGAGCAAACCGAGCCCACTCTGTCAATGAAACACACCCAGGGAAGAGCAGACTGACCCCACTCTGTCAATGTAACACACACAGGGAAGAGCAGACTGACCCCACTCTGTCAATGTAACACATCCAGGGAAGAGCAGACTGACCCCACTCTGTCAATGTAACATAGCCAGGGAAGAGCAGACTTACCCCACTCTGTCAATGTAACACACCCAGGGAATATCAGACTGACCCCACTGTGTCAATGTAACAAACTTGGGGAAGAGCAGACTGACCCCAATCTGTCAATGTTACACACCCAGGGAAGAGAAGACTGACCCCACTCTGTCAATGTAACCCTCACAGGGAAGAGCAGACTGACCCCACTCTGTCAATGTAACACACCCAGGGAAGAGCAGACTGAACTCACTCTGTCAATGTAACACAACCAGGGAAGATCAGACTGACCCCACTCTGTCAATGTAATACATTCTGGGAAGAGCAGACTGACCCCACTCTGTCAATGTAACCCACCCATAAAAGAGCAGACTGTCCCAACTCTGTCAATGTGACACGCCCTGGGAAGAGCACACTGACCCAACTCTGTCAATGTAACACACCCAGGGAAGAGCAGACTGACCAAACTCTGTCAATGTAACAAACCCAGGGAAGAGCAGACTGACCTCACTCTGTCAATGTAACACACCCAGAGAAGAGCAGAATGACCTCTTCTGCAAAGTTACTCACACAGCGAACTGCAGACTTACCGCACTCTGTCAATGTAACCCATCCAGTGAAGTGCACATTGACCCCACTCTGTCATTGTAACACACCCAGGGAAGAGCAGACTGACCCAACTCTGTCAATGTAACACACCCAGGGACGAGCAGACTGACCCCACTCTGTCAATGTAACACAGCCAGGGAAGGGTAGACTGACCCCACTCTGTCAATGAAACACACCCAAGGAAGAGCAGACTGACCCCACTCTGTCAATGTAACACACCCTGGGAGGAGCAGACTAAACCCACTCTGTCAATGTAACACACCCTGGGAAGAGCAGACTGACCCCACTCTGTCAATGTAACACACGCAGGGAAGAGTAGACTGACCCCACTCTGTCAATGTAACACACCCAGGGAAGAGCAGACGGACCCCACTCTGTCAATGTAACACACCCTGGGAAGAGCAGACTGACCCCACTCTGTCAATGTAACACACCCAGGGAAGAGCAGACTGACCCCACTCTGTCAATGTAAGACACCCAGTGAAGAGTAGACTGACCCCACTCTGTCAATGTAACACACCCAGGGAAGAGCAGACTGACATCACTCTGTCAATGTAACACACCCAGGGAAGAGCAGACTGACCCCACTCTGTCAATTTAACACACCCAGGGAAGAGCAGACTGACCCCACTCTGTCAATGTAAAACACCCAGGGAAGAGCAGACTGACCACTTTCTGTCAACGTTTCACACCCAGGGAAGATCAGACTGACCCAACTCTGTCAATGTAACACATTCTGGGAAGAGCAGACTGACCCAACTCTGTCATTGTAACATACCCAGGGAAGAGCAGACTGACCCCTCTCTGTCATTGTAACACACCCAGGGAAGAGTAGACTGACCTCACTCTGTCAATGTAACACACCCAGGGAAGAGCAGATTGACCCCACTCTGTCAATGTCACGCACCCAGGGAAGAGCAGACAGACCGCACTCTGTCAATGTCACGCACCCAGGGAAGAGCAGACTGACCCCACTGTGTCAATATAACAGACACAGGGAAGAGCAGACTGACCACACTCTGCCATTGCAACACACCCAGGGAAGAGCAGACTGAGTTCACTCTGTCAATGTAACACACCCAGGGAAGAGCAGACTGACCCCTGTCTCTCAACGTTATACACCCAGGGAACATCAGACTGACCCAACTCTGTCAAAGTAACACACCCTGGGAAGAGCAGACTGACCCCACTCTGTCAATGTAACACACCCAGGGAAGAGCAGACTGACCCCACTCTGTCATTGTAACACACCCAGGGAAGAGCAGACTGACCCCACTCTGTCAATGTAACAAACCCTGGGAGAACAGACTGTCCCCACTCTGTCAATGGAACACACCTTGGGAAGGGCAGATTGAACCCACTCTGTCAATGTAACACACCCAGGGAAAGGCAGACGGACCCTGTTCTGTCAATTTAACACACCCAGGGAAGAGCATACTGACCCCACTCTGTCAATGTAACGCACCCAGGGAAGAGCAGACTGACTCCACTCTGTCAGTATAACACACCCAGGGAAGAGCAGACTGACCCCACTCTGTCAATGTAACAAACCCTGGGAGAACAGACTGTCCCCACTCTGTCAATGGAACACACCTTGGGAAGGGCAGATTGAACCCACTCTGTCAATGTAACACACCCAGGGAAGAGCAGACTGACACCACTCTGTCAATGTAACACACCCAGGGGAGAGCAAACTGACCCCACTCTGTCAAAGTTACCCACCCAGGGAAGAGCAGATTGACCCCACTCTGTCAATGTAACACACCCAGGGGAGAGCAAACTGACCCCACTCTGTCAATGTTACCCACCCAGGGAAGAGCAGATTGACCCCACTCTGTCAATGTAACACATCCAGGGAAGAGCAGACTGACCCCACTCTGTCAATGTAACATAGCCAGGGAAGAGCAGACTGACCCCACTCTGTCAATGTAACACGCCCAGGGAAGAACAGACTGACCCCACTGTGTCAATGTAACAAACTTGGGGAAGAGCAGACTGACCCCAATCTGTCAATGTTACACACCCAGGGAAGAGAAGACTGACCCCACTGTGTCAATGTAACCCTCCCAGGGAAGAGCAGACAGACCCCACTCTGTCAATGTAACACACCCAGGGGAGAGCAAACCGACCCCACTCTGTCAATGAAACACACCCAGGGAAGAGCAGACTGACCCCACTCTGTCAATGTTACCCACCCAGGGAAGAGCAGATTGACCCCACTCTGTCAATGTAACACACCCAGGGAAGAGCAGACTGACCCCACTCTGTCAATGTAACACATCCAGGGAAGAGCAGACTGACCCCACTCTGTCAATGTAACATAGCCAGGGAAGAGCAGACTGACCCCACTCTGTCAATGTATCACACCCAGGGAAGAACAGACTGACCCCACTGTGTCAATGTAACAAACTTGGGGAAGAGCAGACTGACCCCAATCTGTCAATGTTACACACCCAGGGAAGAGAAGACTGACCCCACTCTGTCAATGTAACCCTCCCAGGGAAGAGCAGACTGACCCCACTCTGTCAATGTAACACACCCAGGGAAGAGCAGACTGAACTCACTCTGTCAATGTAACACAACCAGGGAAGATCAGACTGACCCCACTCTGTCAATGTAACACATTCTGGGAAGAGCAGACTGACCCCACTCTGTCAATGTAACCCACCCATAAAAGAGCAGACTGTCCCAACTCTGTCAATGTGACACGCCCTGGGAAGAGCACACTGACCCAACTCTGTCAATGTAACACACCCAGGGATGAGCAGACTGACCAAACTCTGTCAATGTAACAAACCCAGGGAAGAGCAGACTGACCTCACTCTGTCAATGTAACACACCCAGAGAAGAGCAGAATGACCTCTTCTGCAAAGTTACTCACACAGCGAACTGCAGACTTACCCCACTCTGTCAATTTAACCCATCCAGTGAAGTGCACATTGACCCCACTCTGTCATTGTAACACACCCAGGGAAGAGCAGACTGACCCAACTCTGTCAATGTAACACACAATGGGAGAACAGACTGACCCCACTCTGTCAATGTAACACACACAGGGAAGAGCAGATAGATACCACTCTGTCAATGTAACACACCACGGGAAGAACAGACTGACCCCACTCTGTCAATTTAACACACCCAGGGAAGAGCAGACTGACCCCACTCTGTCAATGGAACACACCCAGGGGAGAGCAGACTGACACCACTCTGTCACTGTAACACTCCCAGGGAAGAACAGACTGACGCCACTCTGTCAATGTAACACACCCAGGGAAGAGCAGACTGACCCAACACAGTCAATTTAACACACCCAAGGAAGAACAGACTGACCCCACTCTGTCAATGTAACACACTCAGGGAAGAGCAGACTGACCCCAATCTGTCAATGTAACACACCCAGGGAAGAGAAGACTGAGCCCACTCTGTCAATGTAACAAACCCAGGGAAGAGCAGATAGACCTCACTCTGTCAATGTAACACACCCAGGGAAGAGCAGACTGACCCCACTCTGTCAATGTAACACACCCAGGGAAGAGCAGACTGAACTCACTCTGTCAATGCAACACACGCAGGGAAGAGCTGACTGAATTCATTCTGTCAATGAAACCCACCCATAAAAGAGCAGACTGACCCCACTCTGTCAATGTGACACGCCCTGGGAAGAGCAGACTGACCACACTCTGTCAATGTAACACACCCTGGGAAGAGCAGACTGACCCCCACTCTGTCAATGTAACACACACAGGGAAGTGCACACTGACCCCACTCTGTCATTGTAACACAGCAAGGGAAGAGCAGACTGACCCCACTCTGTCAATGTAACACACCCAGGGAAAGGCAGACGGACCCTGTTCTGTCAATGTAACACACCCAGGGGAGAGCAGACTGACACCACTCTGTCACTGTAACACTCCCAGGGAAGAACAGACTGACGCCACTCTGTCAATATAACACACCCAGGGAAGAGCAGACTGACCCAACACAGTCAATTTAACACACCCAAGGAAGAACAGACTGACCCCACTCTGTCAATGTAACACACTCAGGGAAGAGCAGACAGACCCCAATCTGTCAATGTAACACACCCAGGGAAGAGAAGACTGAGCCCACTCTGTCAATGTAACAAACCCAGGGAAGAGCAGATCGACCTCACTCTGTCAATGTAACACACCCAGGGAAGAGCAGACTGACCCCACTCTGTCAATGTAACACACCCAGGGAAGAGCAGACTGAACTCACTCTGTCAATGCAACACACGCAGGGAAGAGCAGACTGAATTCATTCTGTCAATGAAACCCACCCATATAAGAGCAGACTGACCCCACTCTGTCAATGTGACACGCCCTGGGAAGAGCAGACTGACCACACTCTGTCAATGTAACACACCCTGGGAAGAGCAGACTGACCCCCACTCTGTCAATGCAACACACACAGGGAAGTGCACACTGACCCCACTCTGTCATTGTAACACAGCAAGGGAAGAGCAGACTGACCCCACTCTGTCAATGTAACACACCCAGGGAAAGGCAGACGGACCCTGTTCTGTCAATGTAACACACCCAGGGAAGAGCATACTGACCCCACTCTGTCAATGTAACGCACCCAGGGAAGAGCAGACTGACCCCACTCTGTCAATATCACAGACCCAGGGAAGAGCAGACTGACCCCACTCTGTCAATGTAACACACTCAGGGAAGAGCAGACTGAACCCACTCTGTCAATGTAACGCACCCAGGGAAGAGCAGACTGACCCCACTCTGTCAATGTAACTCACCCAGGGAAGATCAGACTGACCTCACTCTGTCAATGCAACACACCCAGGGAAGAGCAGACTGACCTCACTCTGTCAATGCAACACACCCAGGGAAGAGCAGACTGACCCCACTCTGTCAAGGTAACTCACCCAGGGAAGAGAAGATTGACCCCCCTCTGTCAATGTAACGCACCCAGGGTAGAGCGGACTGACCCCACTCTGTCAATTTAAATCACCCAGGGAAGAGCAGACTGACCCACTCTGTCAGTATATCACACCCAGGGAAGAGCAGACTGACCCCACTCTGTCAATGTTACACACCCAGGGAGAGGAGACTGACCCCACTCTGTCAATGTAAGACACCCAGGGAAGAGTAGACTGACCCCACTCTGTCAATGTAACACACCCAGGGAAGAGCAGACTGACCCAACACAGTCAATTTAACACACCCAAGGAAGAACAGACTGACCCCACTCTGTCAATGTAACACACTCAGGGAAGAGCAGACTGTCCCCAATCTGTCAATGTAACACACCCAGGGAAGAGAAGACTGAGCCCACTCTGTCAATGTAACAAACCCAGGGAAGAGC
The DNA here is from genome assembly GCF_047496795.1 of Chiloscyllium punctatum. Classification (NCBI taxonomy): domain Eukaryota; kingdom Metazoa; phylum Chordata; class Chondrichthyes; order Orectolobiformes; family Hemiscylliidae; genus Chiloscyllium; species Chiloscyllium punctatum. The sequence continues at coordinate 58,076,525 of NC_092759.1, read as the reverse complement.
AGACAGACCTCACTCTGTCAATGTAACACACCCAGGGAAGAGCAGACTGACCCCACTCTGTCAATGTAACACACCCAGGGAAGAGCAGACTGAACTCACTCTGTCAATTTAACACAACCAGGGAAGATCAGACTGAACCCACTCTGTCAATGCAACACACGCAGGGAAGAGCAGACTGAATTTATTCTGTCAATGAAACCCACCCATAAAAGAGCAGACTGACCCCACTCTGTCAATGTGACACGCCCTGGGAAGAGCAGACTGACCACACTCTGTCAATGTAACACACCCTGGGAAGAGCAGACTGACCCCCACTCTGTCAATGTAACACACACAGGGAAGTGCACACTGACCCCACTCTGTCATTTTAACACAGCAAGGGAAGAGCAGACTGACCCCACTCTGTCAATGTAACACACCCAGGGAAAGGCAGACGGACCCTGTTCTGTCAATGTAACACACCAAGGGAAGAGCATACTGACCCCACTCTGTCAATGTAACACACTCAGGAAAGAGCAGACTGACCCCACTCTGTCAATGTAACGCACCCAGGGAAGAGCAGACTGACCCCACTCTGTCAATATCACAGACACAGGGAAGAGCAGACTGACCCCACTCTGTCAATGTAACACACTCAGGGAAGAGCAGACTGAACCCACTCTGTCAATGTATCGCACCCAGGGAAGAGCAGACTGAGCCCACTCTGTCAATGTAACTCACCCAGGGAAGATCAGACTGACCTCACTCTGTCAATGCAACACACCCAGGGAAGAGCAGACTGACCCCACTCTGTCAATGTAACTCACCCAGGGAAGATCAGACTGACCTCACTCTGTCAATGCAACACACCCAGGGAAGAGCAGACTGACCTCACTCTGTCAATGTAACGCACCCAGGGAAGAGCAGACTGACCCCACTCTGTCAGTATATTACACCCAGGGAAGAGCAGACTGACCCCACTCTGTCAATGTAACACACCCAGGGAGAGGAGACTGACCCCACTCTGTCAATGTAAGACACCCAGGGAATAGTAGACTGACCCCACACTGTCAATGTAATACACACAGGGTAGAGCAAACTGACCTCTCTCTGTCAATGTAACACACCCAGGGAAGAGCAGACTGTCCCCACTCTGTCAATGTAACACACCCAGGGAAGAGCAGACTGACCCCACTCTGTCAAAGTAACACACCCAGGGAAGAGCAGACTGACTCCACTCTGTCAATGTCACGCACCCAGGGAAGAGCAGACTGACCCCACTCTTTCAACGTCACGCACACAGGGAAGAGCACACTGACCGCACTCTGTCAACGTAACACACCCAGGGAAGAGCAGACTGACCCCACTCTGTCAATGTAACACACCCTGGGAAGAGCAGACTGACCCCAATCTGTCAATGTAACACACCCAGGGAAGAGCAGACTGACCCCACTCTGTCACTGTAACACACTCAGGGCAGAGCAGACTGATCACACTCTGTCAATGTAACAAACCCAGGGAAGAGCAGACTGACCCCACTCTGTCAATGTAACAGACGCTGGGAAGAGCAGACTGACCGCACTCAGTCAATGTAAACCACCCAGGGAAGAGCAGACTGACCCCACTCTGTCAATCTAATGCACCCTGGGAAGAGCAGACTGACCCCACTCTGTCACTGTAACACACCCAGGGACGAGCAGACTGACCCCACTCTGTCAATGTAACACACCCAGGGAAGGGTAGACTGACCCCACTCTGTCAATGAAACACACCCAAGGAAGAGCAGACTGACCCCACTCTGTCAATGTAACACACCCTGGGAGGAGCAGACTGACCCCACTCTGTCAATGTAACACACCCTGGGAAGAGCAGACTGACCCCACTCTGTCAATGTAACACACGCAGGGAGGAGTAGACTGACCCCACTCTGTCAATGTAACACACGCAGGGAAGAGCAGACGGACCCCACTCTGTCAATGTAACACACCCTGGGAAGAGCAGACTGACACCACTCTGTCAATGTAAAACACCCAGGGAAGAGCAGACTGACCCCACTCTGTCAATGTAACACACCCTGGGAAGAGCAGACTGACCCCCACTCTGTCAATGTAACACACACAGGGAAGTGCACACTGACCCCACTCTGTCATTGTAACACAGCAAGGGAAGAGCAGACTGACCCCACTCTGTCAATGTAACACACCCAGGGAAAGGCAGACGGACCCTGTTCTGTCAATGTAACACAACCAGCGAAGAGCATACTGACCCCACTCTGTCAATGTAACGCACCCAGGGAAGAGCAGACTGATCCCACTCTGTCAATATCACAGACCCAGGGAAGAGCAGACTGACCCCACTCTGTCAATGTAACACACTCAGGGAAGAACAGACTGAACCCACTCTGTCAATGTAACGCACCCAGGGAAGAGCAGACTGACCGCACTCTGTCAATGTAACTCACCCAGGGAAGATCAGACTGACCTCACTCTGTCAATGTAACTCACCCAGGGAAGATCAGACTGACCTCACTCTGTCAATGCAACACACCCAGTGAAGAGCAGACTGACCTTACTCTGTCAATGTAACTCACCCAGGGAAGATCAGACTGACCTCACTCTGTCAATGCAACACACCCAGGGAAGAGCAGACTGACCTTACTCTGTCAATGCAACACACCCAGGGAAGAGCAGACTGACCCCACTCTGTCAATGTAACTCACCCAAGGAAGAGAAGATTGACCCCCCTCTGTCAATGTAACGCACCCAGGGAAGAGCAGACTGACCCCACTCTGTCAGTATATCACACGCAGGGAAGAGCAGACTGACCCCACTCTGTCAATGTAACACACCCAGGGAGAGGAGGCTGACCCCACTCTGTCAATGTAAGACACCCAGGGAAGAGTAGACTGACCCCACTCTGTCAATGTAATACACCCAGGGAGAGGAGGCTGACCCCACTCTGTAAATGTAATACACCCAGGGAAGAGCAGACTGACCCCACTCTGTCAATGTCACGCACCCAGGGAAGAGCAGACTGACCCCACTCTGTCAATCTAATGCATCCTGGGAAGAGCAGACGGACCCCACTCTGTCACTGTAACACACCCAGGGACGAGCAGACTGACCCCACTCTGTCAATGTAACACACCCAGTGAAGGGTAGACTGACCCCACTCTGTCAATGAAACACACCCAAGGAAGAGCAGACTGACCCCACTCTGTCAATGTAACACACCCTGGGAGGAGCAGACTGACCCTACTCTGTCAATGTAACACACCCTGGGAAGAGCAGACTGACCCCACTCTGTCAATGTAACACACGCAGGGAAGAGTAGACTGACCCCACTCTGTCAATGTAACACACCCAGGGAAGAGCAGACGGACCCCACTCTGTCAATGTAACACCCCCTGGGAAGAGCAGACTGACCCCACTCTGTCAATGTAACACACCCAGGGAAGAGCAGACTGACCCCACTCTGTCAATGTAAGACACCCAGTGAAGAGTAGACTGACCCCACTCTTTCAATGTAACACACCCAGGGAAGAGCAGACTGACCTCACTCTGTCAATGTAACACACCCAGGGAAGAGCAGACTGACCCCACTCTGTCAATGTAACACACCCAGGGAAGAGCAGACTGACCCCACTCTGTCAATGTAAAACACCCAGGGAAGAGCAGACTGACCCCTTTCTGTCGACGTTTCACACCCAGGGAAGATCAGTCTGACCCAACTCTGTCAATGTAACACATTCTGGGAAGAGCAGACTGACCCAACTCTGTCATTGTAACACACCCAGGGAAGAGCAGACTGACCCCTCTCTGTCATTGTAACACACCCAGGGAAGAGCAGACTGACCTCACTCTGTCAATGTAACACACCCAGGGAAGAGCAGACTGAGCCCCCTCTTTCAATGTAACACACCCAGGGAACAGAAGATTGACCTTGCTAGGTCAATGTAACACACCCAGGGGAGAGCAAACTGACCCCACTCTGTCAATGTTACCCACCCAGGGAAGAGCAGATTGACCCCACTCTGTCAATGTAACACACCCAGGGGAGAGCAAACTGACCCAACTCTGTCAATGTTACCCACCCAGGGAAGAGCAGATTGACCCCACTCTGTCAATGTAACACACCCAGGGAAGAGCAGACTGTCCCCACTCTGTCAAAGTAACACACTCAGGGAACAGCAGAGTGACCCCTCTATCTGAATGTAACTCACCTCGGGAAGAGCAGACTGACCCCACTCTGTCAAAGTAACACACTCAGGAAAGAGCAGACTGACCTCACTCTGTCAATGTAACACACTCAGGGAAGAGCAGACTGACCTCACTCTGTTAATGTAACACGCCCAGGGAACAGCAGACTGTCCCCACTCTGTCAAAGTAACACACTCGGGGAAGTGCAGACTGACCCCACTCTGTCAATGTAACACACCCAGGGAAGAGCAGACTGATCCACCCTGTTAATGTAACACACCCAGGGAAGAGGAGACTGACCCCACTCTGTCAATGTAACACACCCAGGGAAGAGCAGACTGAACCCACCCTGTCAATGTAACACACCCAGGGAAGAGCAGACTGACCCCACCCTGTCAATGTAACACACCCTGGGAAGAGCAGACACACCCCACTCTGTCAATGTAACATACTCTGGGAATAGCAGTCTGACCCCACCCTGTCAATGTATCACACCCAGGGGAGAGCAGACTGAACCAACCCTGTCAATGTAACTCACCCAGGGAAGAGCAGACTGACCTCACTCTGTCAATGTAACACACCCTGGGAAGAGCAGACTGACCCCCACTCTGTCAATGTAACACACACAGGGAAGTGCACACTGACCCCACTCTGTCATTGTAACACAGCAAGGGAAGAGCAGACTGACCCAACTCTTGCAATGTAACAAACCGTGGAAGAACAGACTGACCCCACTCTGTCAATGTAACACACCCAGGGAAGAGGGGACTGAACCCACTCTATCAATGTAACACACCCAGGGAAGAACAGACTGACCCCACTCTGTCAATGTAATACACCCAGGGAAGAACAGACTGACCCCACTCAGTCAATGTAACACACCCAGGGAAGAGCAGACTGACCCCACTCTGTCAATGTAACACACCCAGGGAAGAACAGACTGACTCCACTCTGTCAATGTAACCCCCACAGGGAAGAGCAGACTGAACCCACTCTGTCAATGTAACACTCCCAGGGAATAGCAGACTTACCCCACTCTGTCAATGTAACACACCCAGGGGAGAGCAGATTGACCCCACTCTATCAATGTGACACGCCCTGGGAAGAGCAGACTGACCTCACTCTGTCAATGTAACACACCCAGGGAAGAGCAGACTGGCCCCACTCTGTCAATGTGACACGCCCTGGGAAGAGCAGACTGACCACACTCTGTCAATGTTACCCACCCAGGGAAGAGCAGATTGACCCCACTCTGTCAATGTAACACACCCAGGGAAGAGCAGATTGAACCCACTCTGTCAATGTGACACGCCCTGGGAAGAGCAGACTGACCTCACTCTGTCAATGTAACACACTCAGGGAAGAACAGACTGACCCCACTCTGTCAATGTAACAAAACCTGGGAGAACAGACTGACCCCACTCTGTCAATGGAACACACCTCGGGAAGGGCAGACTGACCCCACTCTGTCAATGTAACACACCCAGGGAAGAGCAGACTGACCCCACTCTGTCAATGTAAGACACCCAGTGAAGAGTAGACTGACCCCACTCTTTCAATGTAACACACCCAGGGAAGAGCAGACTGACCTCACTCTGTCAATGTAACACACCCAGGGAAGAGCAGACTGACCCCACTCTGTCAATGTAACACACCCAGGGAAGAGCAGACTGACCCCACTCTGTCAATGTAAAACACCCAGGGAAGAGCAGACTGACCCCTTTCTGTCGACGTTTCACACCCAGGGAAGATCAGTCTGACCCAACTCTGTCAATGTAACACATTCTGGGAAGAGCAGACTGACCCAACTCTGTCATTGCAACACACCCAGGGAAGAGCAGACTGACCCCTCTCTGTCATTGTAACACACCCAGGGAAGAGCAGACTGACCTCACTCTGTCAATGTAACACACCCAGAGAAGAGCAGACTGAGCCCCCTCTTTCAATGTAACACACCCAGGGAACAGAAGATTGACCTTGCTAGGTCAATGTAACACACCCAGGGGAGAGCAAACTGACCCCACTCTGTCAATGTTACCCACCCAGGGAAGAGCAGATTGACCCCACTCTGTCAATGTAACACACCCAGGGGAGAGCAAACTGACCCCACTCTGTCAATGTTACCCACCCAGGGAAGAGCAGATTGACCCCACTCTGTCAATGTAACACACCCAGGGAAGATCAGACTGTCCCCACTCTGTCAAAGTAACACACTCAGGGAAGAGCAGAGTGACCCCTCTATCTGAATGTAACTCACCTCGGGAAGAGCAGACTGACCCCACTCTGTCAAAGTAACACACTCAGGAAAGAGCAGACTGACCTCACTCTGTCAATGTAACACACTCAGGGAAGAGCAGACTGACCTCACTCTGTTAATGTAACACACCCAGGGAACAGCAGACTGTCCCCACTCTATCAAAGTAACACACTCGGGGAAGTGCAGACTGACCCCACTCTGTCAATGTAACACACCCAGGAAGAGCAGACTGATCCACCCTGTTAATTTAACACACCCAGGGAAGAGGAGACTGACCCCACTCTGTCAATGTAACACACCCAGGGAAGAGCAGACTGAACCCACCCTGTCAATGTAACACACCCAGGGAAGAGCAGACTGACCCCACCCTGTCAATGTAACACACCCTGGGAAGAGCAGACACACCCCACTCTGTCAATGTAACATACTCAGGGAATAGCAGTCTGACCCCACCCTGTCAATGTATCACACCCAGGGGAGAGCAGACTGAACCAACCCTGTCAATGTAACTCACCCAGGGAAGAGCAGACTGACCTCACTCTGTCAATGTAACACACCCTGGGAAGAGCAGACTGACCCCCACTCTGTCAATGTAACACACACAGGGAAGTGCACACTGACCCCACTCTGTCATTGTAACACAGCAAGGGAAGAGCAGACTGACCCCACTCTTGCAATGTAACAAACCGTGGAAGAACAGACTGACCCCACTCTGTCAATGTAACACACCCAGGGAAGAGGGGACTGAACCCACTCTATCAATGTAACACACCCAGGGAAGAACAGACTGACCCCACTCTGTCAATGTAATACACCCAGGGAAGAACAGACTGACCCCACTCAGTCAATGTAACACACCCAGGGAAGAGCAGACTGACCCCACTCTGTCAATGTAACACACCCAGGGAAGAACAGACTGACTCCACTCTGTCAATGTAACCCACACAGGGAAGAGCAGACTGAACCCACTCTGTCAATGTAACACTCCCAGGGAATAGCAGACTTACCCCACTCTGTCAATGTAACACACCCAGGGAAGAGCAGATTGACCCCACTCTATCAATGTGACACGCCCTGGGAAGAGCAGACTGACCTCACTCTGTCAATGTAACACCCCCAGGGAAGAGCAGACTGGCCCCACTCTGTCAATGTGACACGCCCTGGGAAGAGCAGACTGACCACACTCTGTCAATGTTACCCACCCAGGGAAGAGCAGATTGACCCCACTCTGTCAATGTAACACACCCAGGGAAGAGCAGATTGACTCCACTCTGTCAATGTGACACGCCCTGGGAAGAGCAGACTGACCTCACTCTGTCAATGTAACACACCCAGGGAAGAACAGACTGACCCCACTCTGTCAATGTAACAAAACCTGGGAGAACAGACTGACCCCACTCTGTCAATGGAACACACCTCGGGAAGGGCAGACTGACCCCACTCTGTCAATGTAACACACCCAGGGAAGAGCAGACTGACCCCACTCTGTCAATGTTACCCACCCAGGGAAGAGCAGATTGACCCCACTCTGTCAATGTAACACACCCAGGGAAGAGAAGACTGACCCCACTCTGTCAATGTAACACACACAGGGAAGAGCAGACTGACCCCACTCTGTCAATGTAACACACCCAGCGAAGAGCAGACTGACCACACTCTGTCAATATAACACAGCCAGGGAAGAGCAGACTGACCCCACTCTGTCAATGTAACACACCCAGGGAAGAACAGACTGACCCCACTGTGTCAATGTAACAAACTTGGGGAAGAGCAGACTGACCCCAATCTGTCAATGTAACACACCCAGGGAAGAGAAGACTGACCCCACTCTGTCAATGTAACCCTCCCAGGGAAGAGCAGACTGACCCCACTCTGTCAATGTAACACACCCAGGGAAGAGCAGACTGAACTCACTCTGTCAATGTAACACAACCAGGGAAGATCAGACTGACCCCACTCTGTCAATGTAACACACCCAGGGATGAGCAGACTGACCCCACTCTGTCAATGTAACCCACCCATAAAAGAGCAGACTGTCCCCACTCTGTCAATGTGACACGCCATGGGAAGAGCACACAGACCCAACTCTGTCAATGTAACACACCCAGGGAAGAGCAGACTGACCAAACTCTGTCAATGTAACAAACCCAGGGAAGAGCAGACTGACCTCACTCTGTCAATGTAACACACCCAGAGAAGAGCAGAATGACCTCTTCTGCAAAGTTACTCACACAGTGAACTGCAAACTTACCCCACTCTGTCAATGTAACCCACCCAGTGAAGTGCACATTGACCCCACTCTGTCATTGTAACACACCCAGGGAAGAGCAGACTGACCCCACTCTGTCAATGTCACACACCAAGGGAAGAACAGACTGACCCCACTCTGTCAATTTAACACTCCCAGGGAAGAACAGACTGACGCCACTCTGTCAATGTAACACACCCAGGGAAGAGCAGACTGACCCAACACAGTCAATTTAACACACGCAAGGAAGAACAGACTGACCCCACTCTGTCAATGTGACACACTCAGGGAAGAGCAGACTGACCCCAATCTGTCAATGTAACAAACCCAGGGAAGAGAAGACTGACCCCACTCTGTCAATGTAACAAACCCAGGGAAGAGCAGACTGACCTCACTCTGTCAATGTAACACACCCAGGGAAGAGCAGACTGACCCCACTCTGTCAATGTAACACAACCACGGAAGATCAGACTGACCCCACTCTGTCAATGCAACACACGCAGGGAAGAGCAGACTGAATTCATTCTGTCAATGTAACCCACCCATAAAAGAGCAGACTGACCCCACTCTGTCAATGTGACACGCCCTGGGAAGAGCAGACTGACCACACTCTGTCAATGTAACACACCCTGGGAAGAGCAGACTGACCCCCACTCTGTCAATGTAACACACACAGGGAAGTGCACACTGACCCCACTCTGTCATTGTAACACAGTATGGGAAGAGCAGACTGACCCCACTCTGTCAATGTAACAAACCCTGGGTGAAAAGACTGTCCCCACTCTGTCAATGTAACACACCCAGGGAATAGCAGGCTGAACCCACTCTGTCAATGTAACGCACCCAGGGAAGAACAGACTGACCCCACTCTGTCATTGTAACACAGCAAGGGAAGAGCAGACTGACCCCACTCTGTCAATGTAACAAACCCTGGGAGAAAAGACTGTCCCCACTCTGTCAATGTAACACACCCAGGGAATAGCAGGCTGAACCCACTCTGTCAATGTAAAACACCCAGGGAAGAGCAGATTGACCCCACTCAGTCAATGTAACCGACCCATAAAAGAGCAGACTGACCCCACTCTCTCAATGTGACACGCCCTGAGAAGAGCAGACTGACCACACTCTGTCAATGCAACACACCCTGGAAGAGCAGACTGACCCCCACTCTGTTAATGTAACACACCCAGGGAAGTGCGCACTGACCCCACTCTGTCATTGTAACACACCAAGGGAAGAGCAGACTGACCCCACTGTGTCAATGTAACACACTTGGGGAAGAGCAGACTGACCCCAATCAGTCAACGTAACACACCCAGGGAAGAGAAGACTGACCCCACTCTGTCAATGTAACCCTCCCAGGGAAGAGCAGACTGACCCCACACTGTCAATGTAACACACCCAGCGAAGAGCAGACTGACCCCACTCTGTCAATGTAACCCACCCATAAAAGAGCAGACTGACCCCACTCTCTCAATGTAACACAGCCAGGGAAGAGCAGACTGACCCCAATCTGTCAATGTAACACACCCAGGGAAAAACAGACTGACCCCACTGTGTCAATGTAACACACCCAGGGAAGAGCAGACTGAACCCACTCTGTCAGTATATCACACCCAGGGAAGTGCGCACTGACCCCACTCTGTCATTGTAACACACCAAGGGAAGAGCAGACTGACCCCACTGTGTCAATGTAACACACTTGGGGAAGAGCAGACTGACCCCAATCAGTCAACGTAACACACCCAGGGAAGAGAAGACTGACCCCACTCTGTCAATGTAACCCTCCCAGGGAAGAGCAGACTGACCCCACACTGTCAATGTAACACACCCAGCGAAGAGCAGACTGACCCCACTCTGTCAATGTAACCCACCCATAAAAGAGCAGACTGACCCCACTCTCTCAATGTAACACAGCCAGGGAAGAGCAGACTGACCCCAATATGTCAATGTAACACACCCAGGGAAAAACAGACTGACCCCACTGTGTCAATGTAACACACCCATGGAAGAGCAGACTGAACCCACTCTGTCAGTATATCACACCCAGGGAAGTGCGCACTGACCCCACTCTGTCATTGTAACACACCAAGGGAAGAGCAGACTGACCCCACTGTGTCAATGTAACACACTTGGGGAAGAGCACACTGACCCCAATCAGTCAACGTAACACACCCAGGGAAGAGCAGACTGACCCCACTCTGTCAATGTAACACACCCAGGGAAGAGCAGACTGACCCCACTCTGTCAATGTAAAACACCCAGGGAAGAGCAGACTGACCCCTTTCTGTCAACGTTTCACACCCAGGGAAGATCAGACTGACCCAACTCTGTCAATGTAACACATTCTGGGAAGAGCAGACTGACCCCACTCTGTCATTGTAACACACCCAGGGAAGAGCAGACTGACCCCACTCTGTCAATGAAACACACCCAGGGAAGAGCAGACTGACCCCACTCTGTCAATGTAAAACACCCAGGGAAGAGCAGACTGACCCCTTTCTGTCAACGTTTCACACCCAGGGAAGATCAGACTGACCCAACTCTGTCAATGTAACACATTCTGGGAAGAGCAGACTGACCCAACTCTGTCATTGTAACACACCCAGGGAAGAGCAGACTGACCCCTCTCTGTCAATGTAAAACACCCAGGGAAGAGCAGACTGAGCCCCCTCTGTCAATGTAACACACCCAGGGAACAGAAGATTGACCTTGCTAGGTCAATGTAACATACCCAGGGAAGAGCAGACTAACACCACTCTGTCAATGTAACACACCCAGGGAAAAGCAGACTGACCCCACTCTGTCAATGTAACACACCCAGGGAAGAGCAGATTGACCCCACTCTGTCAATGTCATGCACCCAGGGAAGAGCAGACTGACCGCACTCTGTCAATGTCACGCACCCAGGGAAGACCAGACTGACCCCACTGTGTCAATATAACAGACACAGGGAAGAGCAGACTGACCACACTCTGCCATTGCAACACACCCAGGGAAGAGCAGACTGAGTTCACTCTGTCAATGTAACACACCCAGGGAAGAGCAGACTGACCCCTGTCTCTCAACGTTATACACCCAGGGAACATCAGACTGACCCAACTCTGTCAATGTAACACATCCTGGGAAGAGCAGACTGACCCCACTCTGTCAATGTAACACACCCAGGGAAGAGCAGACTGACCCCACTCTGTCATTGTAACACACCCAGGGAAGAGCAGACTGACCTCACTCTGTCAATGTAACACACCCAGGGAAGAGCAGACTAACCCCACTCTGTCAATGTAACACACCCAGGGAAAGGCAGACGGACCCTGTTCTGTCAATGTAACACACCCAGGGAAGAGCATACTGACCCCACTCTGTCAAGGTAACGCACCCAGGGAATAGCAGACTGACTCCACTCTGTCAGTATAACACACCCAGGGAAGAGCAGACTGACCCCACTCTGTCAATGTAACACACCCAGGGAAGAGCAGACTGACCCCGCTCTGTCAATGTAAGACACACAGGGAAGAGTAGACTGACCCCACTCTGTCAATGTAACACACCCAGGGAAGAGCAGACTGACCCCACTCTGTCAATGTAAAACACCCAGGGAAGAGCAGACTGACCCCTTTCTGTCAACGTGACACACCCAGGTAAGATCAGACTGACCCCACTCTGTCAATGTAACACATTCTGGGAAGAGCAGACTGACCCCACTCTGTCAATGCAACACACCCAGGGAAGAGCAGACTGACCCCACTCTGTCAATGTAACACACCCAGGGAACAGCAGACTGTCCCCACTCTGTCAAAGTAACACACTCGGGGAAGTGCAGACTGACCCCACTCTGTCAATGTAACACACCCAGGGAAGAGCAGACTGACCCCACCCTGTCAATGTAACACACCCTGGGAAGAGCAGACACACCCCACTCTGTCAAGGTAACATACTCAGGCAATAGCAGTCTGACCCCACTCTGTCAATGTATCACACCCAGGGGAGAGTAGACTGAACCAACCCAGTCAATGTAACTCACCCAGGGAAGAGCAGACTGAACTCACTCTGTCAATGTAACACACCCTATGAAGAGCAGACTGACCCCCACTCTGTCAATGTAACACACACAGGGAAGTGCACACTGACCCCACTCTGTCATTGTAACACAGCAAGGGAAGTGCAGACTGACCCCACTCTTGCAATGTAACAAACCCTGGGAGAACACACTGACCCCACTCTGTCAATATAACACACCCAGGGAAGAGCAGACTGAACCCACTCAATCAATGTAACACACCCAGGGAAGAACAGACTGACCCCACTCTGTCAATGTTACCCACCCAGGGAAGAGCAGATTGACCACACTCTGTTAAAGTAACCCACCCATAAAAGAGCAGACTGGCCCCACTCTGTCAATGTTACACGCCCTGGGAAGAGCAGACTGACCTCACTCTGTCAATGTAACACACCCAGGGAAGAACACACTGACCCCACTCTGTCAATGTAACACACCCTGGGAGAACAGACTGACCACACTCTGTCAATGGAACACAACTAGGGAAGGGCAGACTGACCCCACTCTGTCAATGTAACACACCCAGGGAAGAGCAGACTGACCCCACTCTGTCAATGTTACGCACCCAGGGAAGAGCAGATTGACCCCACTCTGTCAATGTAACGCACCCAGGGAAGAGCAGACTGACCCCACTCTGTCAATGTAACACACCCAGGGAAGAGCAGACAGACCCCACTCTGTCAATGTAACACACCCAAGGAAGAGCAGACTGACCCCACTCTGTCAATGTAACACAGCCAGGGAAGAGCAGACTTACCCCACTCTGTCAATGTAACAAACTTGGGGAAGAGCAGACTGACCCCAATCTGTCAATGTAACACACCCAGGGAAGAGAGACTGACCCCACTCTGTCATTGTAAAACACCCAGGGAAGAGCAGACTGACCCCTTTTTGTCAACGTTACACACCCAGGGAAGATCAGACTGACCCAACTCTGTCAATGTAACACATTCTGGGAAGAGAAGACGGACCCCACTCTGTCAATGCAACACACCCAGGGAAGAGCAGACGGACCCCACTCTATCATTGTAACACACCCAGGGAAGAGCAGACTGACCTCACTCTGTCAATGTAACACACCCAGGGAAGAGCAGACTGACCCCATTCTTTCAATGTAACACACACAGGGAAGAGCAGACTGACCCCACGCTGTCAATGTAACTCACCCAGGGAAGAGAAGATTGCCCCCCCCCCTTTGTCAATGTAACACATCCAGGGGAGACCAGAGTGACCCCTCTATCTGAATGTAACTCACCTCGGGAAGATCAGACTGACCCCACTCTGTCAAAGTAACACACTCAGGGAAGAGCAGACTGTCCCCACTCTGTCAAAGTAAAACACTCAGGGAAGAGCAGACTGACCACACTCTGTCAATGTAAAACACCCAGGGAAGAGCAGATTGACCCCACTCAGTCAATGTAACCCACCCATAAAAGAGCAGACTGACCCCACTCTCTCAATGTGACACGCCCTGAGAAGAGCAGACTGACCACACTCTGTCAATGCAACACACCCTGGAAGAGCAGACTGACCCCCACTCTGTTAATGTAACACACCCAGGGAAGTGCGCACTGACCCCACTCTGTCATTGTAACACACCAAGGGAAGAGCAGACTGACCCCACTGTGTCAATGTAACACACTTGGGGAAGAGCAGACTGACCCCAATCAGTCAACGTAACACACCCAGGGAAGAGAAGACTGACCCCACTCTGTCAATGTAACCCTCCCAGGGAAGAGCAGACTGACCCCACACTGTCAATGTAACACACCCAGCGAAGAGCAGACTGACCCCACTCTGTCAATGTAACCCACCCATAAAAGAGCAGACTGACCCCACTCTCTCAATGTAACACAGCCAGGGAAGAGCAGACTGACCCCAATCTGTCAATGTAACACACCCAGGGAAAAACAGACTGACCCCACTGTGTCAATGTAACACACCCAGGGAAGAGCAGACTGAACCCACTCTGTCAGTATATCACACCCAGGGAAGTGCGCACTGACCCCACTCTGTCATTGTAACACACCAAGGGAAGAGCAGACTGACCCCACTGTGTCAATGTAACACACTTGGGGAAGAGCAGACTGACCCCAATCAGTCAACGTAACACACCCAGGGAAGAGAAGACTGACCCCACTCTGTCAATGTAACCCTCCCAGGGAAGAGCAGACTGACCCCACACTGTCAATGTAACACACCCAGCGAAGAGCAGACTGACCCCACTCTGTCAATGTAACCCACCCATAAAAGAGCAGACTGACCCCACTCTCTCAATGTAACACAGCCAGGGAAGAGCAGACTGACCCCAATATGTCAATGTAACACACCCAGGGAAAAACAGACTGACCCCACTGTGTCAATGTAACACACCAAGGGAAGAGCAGACTGACCCCACTGTGTCAATGTAACACACTTGGGGAAGAGCACACTGACCCCAATCAGTCAACGTAACACACCCAGGGAAGAGCAGACTGACCCCACTCTGTCAATGTAACACACCCAGGGAAGAGCAGACTGACCCCACTCTGTCAATGTAAAACACCCAGGGAAGAGCAGACTGACCCCTTTCTGTCAACGTTTCACACCCAGGGAAGATCAGACTGACCCAACTCTGTCAATGTAACACATTCTGGGAAGAGCAGACTGACCCCACTCTGTCATTGTAACACACCCAGGGAAGAGCAGACTGACCCCACTCTGTCAATGAAACACACCCAGGGAAGAGCAGACTGACCCCACTCTGTCAATGTAAAACACCCAGGGAAGAGCAGACTGACCCCTTTCTGTCAACGTTTCACACCCAGGGAAGATCAGACTGACCCAACTCTGTCAATGTAACACATTCTGGGAAGAGCAGACTGACCCAACTCTGTCATTGTAACACACCCAGGGAAGAGCAGACTGACCCCTCTCTGTCAATGTAAAACACCCAGGGAAGAGCAGACTGAGCCCCCTCTGTCAATGTAACACACCCAGGGAACAGAAGATTGACCTTGCTAGGTCAATGTAACATACCCAGGGAAGAGCAGACTAACACCACTCTGTCAATGTAACACACCCAGGGAAAAGCAGACTGACCCCACTCTGTCAATGTAACACACCCAGGGAAGAGCAGATTGACCCCACTCTGTCAATGTCATGCACCCAGGGAAGAGCAGACTGACCGCACTCTGTCAATGTCACGCACCCAGGGAAGACCAGACTGACCCCACTGTGTCAATATAACAGACACAGGGAAGAGCAGACTGACCACACTCTGCCATTGCAACACACCCAGGGAAGAGCAGACTGAGTTCACTCTGTCAATGTAACACACCCAGGGAAGAGCAGACTGACCCCTGTCTCTCAACGTTATACACCCAGGGAACATCAGACTGACCCAACTCTGTCAATGTAACACATCCTGGGAAGAGCAGACTGACCCCACTCTGTCAATGTAACACACCCAGGGAAGAGCAGACTGACCCCACTCTGTCATTGTAACACACCCAGGGAAGAGCAGACTGACCTCACTCTGTCAATGTAACACACCCAGGGAAGAGCAGACTAACCCCACTCTGTCAATGTAACACACCCAGGGAAAGGCAGACGGACCCTGTTCTGTCAATGTAACACACCCAGGGAAGAGCATACTGACCCCACTCTGTCAAGGTAACGCACCCAGGGAATAGCAGACTGACTCCACTCTGTCAGTATAACACACCCAGGGAAGAGCAGACTGACCCCACTCTGTCAATGTAACACACCCAGGGAAGAGCAGACTGACCCCGCTCTGTCAATGTAAGACACACAGGGAAGAGTAGACTGACCCCACTCTGTCAATGTAACACACCCAGGGAAGAGCAGACTGACCCCACTCTGTCAATGTAAAACACCCAGGGAAGAGCAGACTGACCCCTTTCTGTCAACGTGACACACCCAGGTAAGATCAGACTGACCCCACTCTGTCAATGTAACACATTCTGGGAAGAGCAGACTGACCCCACTCTGTCAATGCAACACACCCAGGGAAGAGCAGACTGACCCCACTCTGTCAATGTAACACACCCAGGGAACAGCAGACTGTCCCCACTCTGTCAAAGTAACACACTCGGGGAAGTGCAGACTGACCCCACTCTGTCAATGTAACACACCCAGGGAAGAGCAGACTGACCCCACCCTGTCAATGTAACACACCCTTCGAAGAGCAGACACACCCCACTCTGTCAATGTAACATACTCAGGCAATAGCAGTCTGACCCCACTCTGTCAATGTATCACACCCAGGGGAGAGTAGACTGAACCAACCCAGTCAATGTAACTCACCCAGGGAAGAGCAGACTGAGCTCACTCTGTCAATGTAACACACCCTATGAAGAGCAGACTGACCCCCACTCTGTCAATGTAACACACACAGGGAAGTGCACACTGACCCCACTCTGTCATTGTAACACAGCAAGGGAAGTGCAGACTGACCCCACTCTTGCAATGTAACAAACCCTGGGAGAACACACTGACCCCACTCTGTCAATATAACACACCCAGGGAAGAGCAGACTGAACCCACTCAATCAATGTAACACACCCAGGGAAGAACAGACTGACCCCACTCTGTCAATGTTACCCACCCAGGGAAGAGCAGATTGACCACACTCTGTTAAAGTAACCCACCCATAAAAGAGCAGACTGGCCCCACTCTGTCAATGTTACACGCCCTGGGAAGAGCAGACTGACCTCACTCTGTCAATGTAACACACCCAGGGAAGAACACACTGACCCCACTCTGTCAATGTAACACACCCTGGGAGAACAGACTGACCACACTCTGTCAATGGAACACAACTAGGGAAGGGCAGACTGACCCCACTCTGTCAATGTAACACACCCAGGGAAGAGCAGACTGACCCCACTCTGTCAATGTTACGCACCCAGGGAAGAGCAGATTGACCCCACTCTGTCAATGTAACGCACCCAGGGAAGAGCAGACTGACCCCACTCTGTCAATGTAACACACCCAGGGAAGAGCAGACAGACCCCACTCTGTCAATGTAACACACCCAAGGAAGAGCAGACTGACCCCACTCTGTCAATGTAACACAGCCAGGGAAGAGCAGACTTACCCCACTCTGTCAATGTAACAAACTTGGGGAAGAGCAGACTGACCCCAATCTGTCAATGTAACACACCCAGGGAAGAGAGACTGACCCCACTCTGTCATTGTAAAACACCCAGGGAAGAGCAGACTGACCCCTTTTTGTCAACGTTACACACCCAGGGAAGATCAGACTGATCCAACTCTGTCAATGTAACACATTCTGGGAAGAGAAGACGGACCCCACTCTGTCAATGCAACACACCCAGGGAAGAGCAGACGGACCCCACTCTATCATTGTAACACACCCAGGGAAGAGCAGACTGACCTCACTCTGTCAATGTAACACACCCAGGGAAGAGCAGACTGACCCCATTCTTTCAATGTAACACACACAGGGAAGAGCAGACTGACCCCACGCTGTCAATGTAACTCACCCAGGGAAGAGAAGATTGCCCCCCCCCTTTGTCAATGTAACACATCCAGGGGAGACCAGAGTGACCCCTCTATCTGAATGTAACTCACCTCGGGAAGATCAGACTGACCCCACTCTGTCAAAGTAACACACTCAGGGAAGAGCAGACTGTCCCCACTCTGTCAAAGTAAAACACTCAGGGAAGAGCAGACTGACCACACTCTGTCAATGTAAAACACCCAGGGAAGAGCAGATTGACCCCACTCAGTCAATGTAACCCACCCATAAAAGAGCAGACTGACCCCACTCTCTCAATGTGACACGCCCTGAGAAGAGCAGACTGACCACACTCTGTCAATGCAACACACCCTGGAAGAGCAGACTGACCCCCACTCTGTTAATGTAACACACCCAGGGAAGTGCGCACTGACCCCACTCTGTCATTGTAACACACCAAGGGAAGAGCAGACTGACCCCACTGTGTCAATGTAACACACTTGGGGAAGAGCAGACTGACCCCAATCAGTCAACGTAACACACCCAGGGAAGAGAAGACTGACCCCACTCTGTCAATGTAACCCTCCCAGGGAAGAGCAGACTGACCCCACACTGTCAATGTAACACACCCAGCGAAGAGCAGACTGACCCCACTCTGTCAATGTAACCCACCCATAAAAGAGCAGACTGACCCCACTCTCTCAATGTAACACAGCCAGGGAAGAGCAGACTGACCCCAATCTGTCAATGTAACACACCCAGGGAAAAACAGACTGACCCCACTGTGTCAATGTAACACACCCAGGGAAGAGCAGACTGAACCCACTCTGTCAGTATATCACACCCAGGGAAGTGCGCACTGACCCCACTCTGTCATTGTAACACACCAAGGGAAGAGCAGACTGACCCCACTGTGTCAATGTAACACACTTGGGGAAGAGCAGACTGACCCCAATCAGTCAACGTAACACACCCAGGGAAGAGAAGACTGACCCCACTCTGTCAATGTAACCCTCCCAGGGAAGAGCAGACTGACCCCACACTGTCAATGTAACACACCCAGCGAAGAGCAGACTGACCCCACTCTGTCAATGTAACCCACCCATAAAAGAGCAGACTGACCCCACTCTCTCAATGTAACACAGCCAGGGAAGAGCAGACTGACCCCAATATGTCAATGTAACACACCCAGGGAAAAACAGACTGACCCCACTGTGTCAATGTAACACACCCATGGAAGAGCAGACTGAACCCACTCTGTCAGTATATCACACCCAGGGAAGTGCGCACTGACCCCACTCTGTCATTGTAACACACCAAGGGAAGAGCAGACTGACCCCACTGTGTCAATGTAACACACTTGGGGAAGAGCAGACTGACCCCAATCAGTCAACGTAACACACCCAGGGAAGAGCAGACTGACCCCACTCTGTCAATGTAACACACCCAGGGAAGAGCAGACTGACCCCACTCTGTCAATGTAAAACACCCAGGGAAGAGCAGACTGACCCCTTTCTGTCAACGTTTCACACCCAGGGAAGATCAGACTGACCCAACTCTGTCAATGTAACACATTCTGGGAAGAGCAGACTGACCCAACTCTGTCATTGTAACACACCCAGGGAAGAGCAGACTGACCCCTCTCTGTCAATGTAAAACACCCAGGGAAGAGCAGACTGAGCCCCCTCTGTCAATGTAACACACCCAGGGAACAGAAGATTGACCTTGCTAGGTCAATGTAACATACCCAGGGAAGAGCAGACTAACACCACTCTGTCAATGTAACACACCCAGGGAAAAGCAGACTGACCCCACTCTGTCAATGTAACACACCCAGGGAAGAGCAGATTGACCCCACTCTGTCAATGTCATGCACCCAGGGAAGAGCAGACTGACCGCACTCTGTCAATGTCACGCACCCAGGGAAGACCAGACTGACCCCACTGTGTCAATATAACAGACACAGGGAAGAGCAGACTGACCACACTCTGCCATTGCAACACACCCAGGGAAGAGCAGACTGAGTTCACTCTGTCAATGTAACACACCCAGGGAAGAGCAGACTGACCCCTGTCTCTCAACGTTATACACCCAGGGAACATCAGACTGACCCAACTCTGTCAATGTAACACATCCTGGGAAGAGCAGACTGACCCCACTCTGTCAATGTAACACACCCAGGGAAGAGCAGACTGACCCCACTCTGTCATTGTAACACACCCAGGGAAGAGCAGACTGACCTCACTCTGTCAATGTAACACACCCAGGGAAGAGCAGACTAACCCCACTCTGTCAATGTAACACACCCAGGGAAAGGCAGACGGACCCTGTTCTGTCAATGTAACACACCCAGGGAAGAGCATACTGACCCCACTCTGTCAAGGTAACGCACCCAGGGAATAGCAGACTGACTCCACTCTGTCAGTATAACACACCCAGGGAAGAGCAGACTGACCCCACTCTGTCAATGTAACACACCCAGGGAAGAGCAGACTGACCCCGCTCTGTCAATGTAAGACACACAGGGAAGAGTAGACTGACCCCACTCTGTCAATGTAACACACCCAGGGAAGAGCAGACTGACCCCACTCTGTCAATGTAAAACACCCAGGGAAGAGCAGACTGACCCCTTTCTGTCAACGTGACACACCCAGGTAAGATCAGACTGACCCCACTCTGTCAATGTAACACATTCTGGGAAGAGCAGACTGACCCCACTCTGTCAATGCAACACACCCAGGGAAGAGCAGACTGACCCCACTCTGTCAATGTAACACACCCAGGGAACAGCAGACTGTCCCCACTCTGTCAAAGTAACACACTCGGGGAAGTGCAGACTGACCCCACTCTGTCAATGTAACACACCCAGGGAAGAGCAGACTGACCCCACCCTGTCAATGTAACACACCCTGGGAAGAGCAGACACACCCCACTCTGTCAATGTAACATACTCAGGCAATAGCAGTCTGACCCCACTCTGTCAATGTATCACACCCAGGGGAGAGTAGACTGAACCAACCCTGTCAATGTAACTCACCCAGGGAAGAGCAGACTGAACTCACTCTGTCAATGTAACACACCCTATGAAGAGCAGACTGACCCCCACTCTGTCAATGTAACACACACAGGGAAGTGCACACTGACCCCACTCTGTCATTGTAACACAGCAAGGGAAGTGCAGACTGACCCCACTCTTGCAATGTAACAAACCATGGGAGAACACACTGACCCCACTCTGTCAATATAACACACCCAGGGAAGAGCAGACTGAACCCACTCAATCAATGTAACACACCCAGGGAAGAACAGACTGACCCCACTCTGTCAATGTTACCCACCCAGGGAAGAGCAGATTGACCACACTCTGTTAAAGTAACCCACCCATAAAAGAGCAGACTGGCCCCACTCTGTCAATGTGACACGCCCTGGGAAGAGCAGACTGACCTCACTCTGTCAATGTAACACACCCAGGGAAGAACACACTGACCCCACTCTGTCAATGTAACACACCCTGGGAGAACAGACTGACCACACTCTGTCAATGGAACACAACTGGGGAAGGGCAGACTGACCCCACTCTGTCAATGTAACACACCCAGGGAAGAGCAGACTGACCCCACTCTGTCAATGTTACGCACCCAGGGAAGAGCAGATTGACCCCACTCTGTCAATGTAACGCACCCAGGGAAGAGCAGACTGACCCCACTCTGTCAATGTAACACACCCAGGGAAGAGCAGACAGACCCCACTCTGTCAATGTAACACACCCAAGGAAGAGCAGACTGACCCCACTCTGTCAATGTAACACAGCCAGGGAAGAGCAGACTTACCCCACTCTGTCAATGTAACAAACTTGGGGAAGAGCAGACTGACCCCAATCTGTCAATGTAACACACCCAGGGAAGAGAGACTGACCCCACTCTGTCATTGTAAAACACCCAGGGAAGAGCAGACTGACCCCTTTTTGTCAACGTTACACACCCAGGGAAGATCAGACTGACCCAACTCTGTCAATGTAACACATTCTGGGAAGAGAAGACGGACCCCACTCTGTCAATGCAACACACCCAGGGAAGAGCAGACGGACCCCACTCTATCATTGTAACACACCCAGGGAAGAGCAGACTGACCTCACTCTGTCAATGTAACACACCCAGGGAAGAGCAGACTGACCCCATTCTTTCAATGTAACACACACAGGGAAGAGCAGACTGACCCCACGCTGTCAATGTAACTCACCCAGGGAAGAGAAGATTGCCCCCCCCCTTTGTCAATGTAACACATCCAGGGGAGACCAGAGTGACCCCTCTATCTGAATGTAACTCACCTCGGGAAGATCAGACTGACCCCACTCTGTCAAAGTAACACACTCAGGGAAGAGCAGACTGTCCCCACTCTGTCAAAGTAAAACACTCAGGGAAGAGCAGACTGACCACACTCTGTCAATGTAACACACCCAGGGAACAGCAGACTGTCCCCACTCTGTCAAAGTAACACACTCGGGGAAGTGCAGACTGACCCCACTCTGTCAATGTAACACACCCAGGGAAGAGCAGACTGACCCCCACTCTGTCAATGTAACACACACAGGGAAGTGCACACTGACCCAACTCTGTCATTGTAACACAGCAAGGGAAGAGCAGACTGACCCCACTCTGTCAATGTAACAAACCCTGGGAGAAAAGACTGTCCCCACTCTGTCAATGTAACACACCCAGGGAATAGCAGGCTGAACCCACTCTGTCAATGTAACGCACCCAGGGAAGAACAGACTGACCCCACTCTGTCAATGTAAAACACCCAGGGAAGAGCAGATTGACCCCACTCAGTCAATGTAACCCACCCATAAAAGAGAAGACTGACCCCACTCTCTCAATGTGACACGCCCTGAGAAGAGCAGACTGACCACACTCTGTCAATGCAAAACACCCTGGAAGAGCAGACTGACCCCCACTCTGTTAATGTAACACACCCAGGGAAGTGCGCACTGACCCCACTCTGTCATTGTAACACACTAAGGGAAGAGCAGACTGACCCCACTGTGTCAATGTAACACACTTGGGGAAGAGCAGACTGACCCCAATCAGTCAACGTAACACACCCAGGGAAGAGAAGACTGACCCCACTCTGTCAATGTAACCCTCCCAGGGAAGAGCAGACTGACCCCACTCTGTCAATGTAACACACCCAGGGAAGAGCAGACTGACCCCACTCTGTCAATGTAACCCACCCATAAAAGAGCAGACTGACCCCACTCTCTCAATGTAACACAGCCAGGGAAGAGCAGACTGACCCCAATCTGTCAATGTAACACACCCAGGGAAAAACAGACTGACCCCACTGTGTCAATGTAACACACCCAGGGAAGAGCAGACTGAACCCACTCTGTCAGTATATCACACCCAGGGAAGAGCAGACTGACCCCACTCTGTCAATGTAACACACCCAGGGAAGATCAGACTGACCCCACTCTGTCAATGTAAGACACCCAGGGAAGAGTAGACTGACCCCACTCTGTCAATGTAATACACCCAGGGTAGAGCAGACTGACCTCACTCTGTCAATGTAACACACCCAGGGAAGAGCAGACTGTCCCCACTCTGTCAATGTAACACACCCAGGGAAGAGCAGACTGACCCCACTCTGTCAATGTAAAACACCGAGGGAAGAGCAGACTGACCCCACTCTGTCAATGTCACGCACCCAGGGAAGAACAGACTGACCTCACTCTGTCAATGTAACACACCCAGGGAAGAGCAGACTGACCCCACTCTGTCAATGTCACGCACCCAGGGAAGAGCACACTGACCGCACTCTCTCAATGTAACACACCCAGGGAAGAGCAGACTGACCCCACTCTGTCAATGTAACACACCCTGGGAAGAGCAGACTGACCCCACTCTGTTACTGTAACACACCAAGGGAAGAGAAACTGACCCCACTCTGTCAATGTAACAAACCCAGGGTAGAGCAGACTGACCCCACGCTGTCAATGTAACAGACGCAGGGAAGAGCAGACTGACCGCACTCAGTCAATGTAACCCACCCAGGGAAGAGCAGACTGACCCCACTCTGTCAATTTAACGCACCCTGGGAAGAGCAGACTGACCCCACTCTGTCACTGTAACACACCCAGGGACGAGCAGACTGACCCCACTCTGTCAATGAAACATACCCAAGGAAGAGCAGACTGACCCCACTCTGTCAATGTAACACACCCTGGGAGCAGCAGACTGACCCCACTCTGTCAATGTAACACACCCTGGGAAGAGCAGACGGACCGCACTCTGTCAATGTAACACATGCAGGGAAGCGTAGACTGACCCCACTCTGTCAATGTAACACACCCAGGGAAGAGCAGACGGACCCCACTCTGTCAATGTAACACACCCAGTGAAAAGTAGACTGACCCCACTCTGTCAATATAACACACCCAGGGAAGAGCAGACTGACCTCACTCTGTCAATGTAACACACACAGGGAAGAGCAGACTGACCCCACTCTGTCAATGTAACACACCCAGGGAAAAGCAGACTGACCCCTTTCTGTCAACGTTTCACACCCAGGGAAGATCAGACTGACCCAACTCTGTCAATGTAACACATTCTGGGAAGAGCAGACTGACCCAACTCTGTCATTGTAACACACCCAGGGAATAGCAGACTGACCCCTCTCTGTCATTGTAACACACCCAGGGAAGAGCAGACTGAGCCCCCTCTGTCAATGTAACACACCCAGGAAACAGAAGATTGACCTGGCTAGGTCAATGTAACATACCCACGGAAGAGCAGACTAACCCCACTCTGTCAATATAACACACCTAGGGAAGAGCAGACTGACCCCACTCTGTCAATGTAACACACACAGGGAAGAGCAGACTGACCCCACTCTGTCAATGTTACGCCCCCAGGGAAGAGCAGACTGACCGCACTCTATCAATGTCATGCACCCAGGGAAGAGCAGACTGACCCCACTGTGTCAATGTAACACACCCAGGGAAGAGCACACTGACCCCACACTTTCAATGTAACACATCCAGGGAAGAGCAGACTGACCCCTCTCCGTCAAAGTAACACACCCAGGGAAGAGCAGACTGACCCCACTCTGTCAATGTAACACACCCAGGGAAGAGCAGACTGACCCCACTCTGTCAATGTCACGCACCCAGGGAAGAGCAGACTGACCGCGCACTGTCAATGTAACACACCCAGGGAAGAGCAGATTGACCCTCCTATGTCAATGTAACACACCCAGGGAAGAGCAGACTGACCCCACACTTTCAATGTAACCCACCGAGGGAAGAGCAGACTGACCTCTCTCTGTCAATGTAACACACCCTGGGAAGATCAGACAGACCCAACTCTGTCAATGTAACACACACTGGGAAGAGCAGACTGACCCCACTCTGTCAATGTAACACACCCACGGAAGAGCAGACTGACCCCACTCTGTCATTGTAACACACCCAGGGAAGTGCTGATGGACCTCACTCTGTCAATGTAACACACCCAGGGAAGAGCAGACTAACCCCACTCTGTCAATGTAACACACCCAGGGAAAGGCAGACGGACCCTGTTCTGTCAATGTAACACACCCAGGGAAGAGCATACTGACCCCACTCTGTCAATGTAACGCACCCAGGGAAGAGCAGACTGACCCCACTCTGTCAATATCACAGACACAGGGAAGAGCAGACTGACCCCACTCTGTCAATGTAACACACGCAGGGAAGAGCAGACTGAACCCACTCTGACAAAGTAACACACTCAGGGAAGAACAGACTGACCCCACTCTGTCAATGTAACGCACCCAGGGTAGAGCGGAATGACCCCACTCTGTCAATGTAACACACCCAGGGGAGAGCGGAATGACCCCACTCTGTCAATTTAAATCACCCAGGGAAGAGCAGACTGACCCCACTCTGTCAGTATATCACACCCAGGGAAGAGCAGACTGACCCCACTCTGTCAATATAACTCACCCAGGGAAGAGCAGACTGACTCCACTCTGTCAATGTAAGACACCCAGGGAAGAGTAGACTGACCCCACTCTGTCAATGTAATACACCCAGGGTAGAGCAGACTGACCTCACTCTGTCAATGTAACACACCCAGGGAAGAGCAGACAGATACCACTCTGTAAATGTAACACACCAAGGGAAGAACAGACTGACCCCACTCTGTCAATTTAACACACCCAGGGAAGAGCAGACTGACCCCACTCTGTCAATGGAACACACCCAGCGGAGAGCAGACTGACATCACTCTGTCACAGTAACACTCCCAGGGAAGAACAGACTGACGCCACTCTGTCAATGTAACACACCCAGGGAAGAGCAGACTGACCCAACACAGTCAATTTAACACACCCAAGGAAGAACAGACTGACCCCACTCTGTCAATGTGACACACTCAGGGAAGAGCAGACTGACCCCAATCTGTCAATGTAACAAACCCAGGGAAGAGAAGACTGACCCCACTCTGTCAAAGTAACAAACCCAGGGAAGAGCAGACTGACCTCACTCTGTCAATGTAACACACCCAGGGAAGAGCAGACTGACCCCACTCTGTCAATGTAACACACCCAGGGAAGAGCAGACTGACCCAACACAGTCAATTTAACACACCCAAGGAAGAACAGACTGACCCCACTCTGTCAATGCAACACACGCAGGGAAGAGCAGACTGAATTCATTCTGTCAATGTAACCCACCCATAAAAGAGCAGACTGACCCCACTCTGTCAATGTGACACGCCCTGGGAAGAGCAGACTGACCACACTCTGTCAATGTAACACACCCTGGGAAGAGCAGACTGACCCCCACTCTGTCAATGTAACACACACAGGGAAGTGCACACTGACCCCACTCTGTCATTGTAACACAGCAAGGGAAGAGCAGACTGACCCCACTCTGTCAATGTAACAAACCCTGGGAGAAAAGACTGTCCCCACTCTGTCAATGTAACACACCCAGGGAAGAGCAGACTGAACCCACTCTGTCAATGTAACGCACCCAGGGAAGAACAGACTGACCCCACTCTGTCAATGTAAAACACCCAGGGAAGAGCAGATTGACCCCACTCAGTCAATGTAACACACCCATAAAAGAGCAGACTGACCCCACTCTCTCAATGTGACACGCCCTGGGAAGAGCAGACTGACCACACTCTGTCAATGCAACACACCCTGGAAGAGCAGACTGACACCCACTCTGTTAATGTAACACACCCAGGGAAGTGCGCACTGACCCCACTCTGTCATTGTAACACACCAAGGGAAGAGCAGACTGACCCCACTGTGTCAATGTAACACACTTGGGGAAGAGCAGACTGACCCCAATCAGTCATGTTAACACACCCAGGGAAGAGAAGACTGACCCCACTCTGTCAATGTAACCCTCCCAGGGAAGAGCAGACTGACCCCACTCTGTCAATGTAACACACCCAGGGAAGAGCAGACTAACCCCACTCTGTCAATGTAACCCACCCATAAAAGAGCAGACTGACCCCACTCTGTCAATGTAACACAGCCAGGGAAGAGCAGACTGACCCCAATCTGTCAATGTAACACACCCAGGGAAAAACAGACTGACCTCACTGTGTCAATGTAACACACCCAGGGAAGAGCAGACTGAACCCACTCTGTCAGTATATCACACCCAGGGAAGAGCAGACTGACCACACTCTGTCAATGTAAAACACCGAGGGAAGAGCAGACTGACCGCACTCTGTCAATGTCACGCACCCAGGGAAGAACAGACTGACCCCACTCTGTCAATGTAACACACCCAGGGAAGAGCAGACTGACCCCACTCTGTCAATGTCACGCACCCAGGGAAGAGCAGACTGACCCCACTCTGTCAATGTAACACACCCAGGGAAGAGCAGACTGACCCCACTCTGTCAATGTAACACACCCTGGGAAGAGCAGACTGACCCTACTCTGTCACTGTAACACACCCAGGGAAGAGAAGACTGACCCCACTCTGTCAATGTAACAAACCCAGGGAAGAGCAGACTGACCCCACTCTGTCAATGTAACAGACGCAGGGAAGAGCAGACTGACCGCAGTCAGTCAATGCAACCCACCCAGGGAAGAGCAGACTGACCCCACTCTGTCAATCTAACGCACCCTGGGAAGAGCAGACTGACCCCACTCTGTCACTGTAACACACCCAGGGACGAGCAGACTGACCCCACTCTGTCAATGAAACATACCCAAGGAAGAGCAGACTGACCCCACTCTGTCAATGTAACAAACCCTGGGAGCAGCAGACTGACCCCACTCTGTCAATGTAAAACACCCTGGGAAGAGCAGACAGACCGCACTCTGTCAATGTAACACATGCAGGGAAGAGTAGACTGACCCCACTCTTTCAATGTAACACACCCAGGGAAGAGCAGACGGACCCCACTCTGTCAATGTAACACACCCTGGGAAGAGCAGACTGACCGCACTCTGTCAATGTAACACACCCAGGGAAGAGCAGACTGACCCCACTCTGTCAATGTAAGACACCCAGTGAAAAGTAGACTGACCCCACTCTGTCAATATAACACACCCAGGGAAGAGCAGACTGACCTCACGCTGTCAATGTAACACACACAGGAAAGAGCAGACTGACCCCACTCTGTCAATGTAACACACCCAGGGAAGAGCAGACTGACCCCACTCTGTCAATGTAAGACACCCAGGGAAGAGCAGACTGACCCCTTTCTGTCAACGTTTCACACCCAGGGAAGATCAGACTGACCCAACTCTGTCAATGTAACACATTCTGGGAAGAGCAGACTGACCCAACTCTGTCATTGTAACACACCCAGGGAATAGCAGACTGACCCCTCTCTGTCATTGTAACACACCCAGGGAAGAGCAGACTGAGCCCCCTCTGTCAATGTAACACACCCAGGAAACAGAAGATTGACCTGGCTAGGTCAATGGAACATACCCACGGAAGAGCAGACTAACCCCACTCTGTCAATGTAACACACCCAGGGAAGAGCAGACTGACCCCACTCTGTCAATGTAACACACCCAGGGAAGAGCAGACTGACCCCACTCTGTCAATGTCACGCACCCAGGGAAGAGCAGACTGACTCCACTGTGTCAATGTAACACACCCAGGGAAGAGCACACTGACCCCACACTTTCAATGTAACACATCCAGGGAAGAGCAGACTGACCCCTCTCTGTCAAAGTAACACACCCAGGGAAGAGTAGACTGACCCCACTCTGTCAATGTAACACACCCAGGGAAGAGCAGACTGACCCCACTCTGTCAATGTCACGCACCCTGGGAAGAGCAGACTGACCGCGCACTGTCAATGTAACACACCCAGGGAAGAGCAGATTGACCCCACTGTGTCAATGTAACACACCCAGGGAAGAGCAGACTGACCCCACACTTTCAATGTAAGCCACCGAGGGAAGAGCAGACTGACCTCTCTCTGTCAATGTAACACACCCTCGGAAGATCAGACTGACCCAACTCTGTCAATGTAACACACACTGGGAAGAGCAGACTGACCCCACTCTGTCAATGTAACACACCCACGGAAGAGCAGACTGACCCCACTCTGTCATTGTAACACACCCAGGGAAGAGCAGACGGACCTCAATCTGTCAATGTAACACACCCAGGGAAGAGCAGACTAACCCCACTCTGTCAATGTAACACACCCAGGGAAAGGCAGACGGACCCTGTTCTGTCAATGTAACACACCCAGGGAAGAGCATACTGACCCCACTCTGTCAATGTAACGCACCCAGGGAAGAGCAGACTGACCCCACTCTGTCAATATCACAGACCCAGGGAAGAGCAGACTGACCCCACTCTGTCAATGTAACACACCCAGGGAAGAGCAGACTGAACCCACTCTGACAAAGTAACACACTCAGGGAAGAGCAGACTGACCACACTCTGTCAATGCAACACACCCTGGAAGAGCAGACTGACCCCCACTCTGTTAATGTAACACACCCAGGGAAGTGCGCACTGATCCCACTCTGTCATTGTAACACACCAAGGGAAGAGCAGACTGACCCCACTGTGTCAATGTAACACACTTGGGGAAGAGCAGACTGACCCCAATCAGTCATGTTAACACACCCAGGGAAGAGAAGACTGACCCCACTCTGTCAATGTAACCCTCCCAGGGAAGAGCAGACTGACCCCACTCTGTCAATGTAACACACCCAGGGAAGAGCAGACTAACCCCACTCTGTCAATGTAACCCACCCATAAAAGAGCAGACTGACCCCACTCTGTCAATGTAACACAGCCAGGGAAGAGCAGACTGACCACAATCTGTCAATGTAACACACCCAGGGAAAAACAGACTGACCCCACTGTGTCAATGTAACACACCCAGGGAAGAGCAGACTGAACCCACTCTGTCAGTATATCACACCCAGGGAAGAGCAGACTGACCACACTCTGTCAATGTAAAACACCGAGGGAAGAGCAGACTGACCGCACTCTGTCAATGTCACGCACCCAGGGAAGAACAGACTGACCCCACTCTGTCAATGTAACACACCCAGGGAAGAGCAGACTGACCCCACTCTGTCATGTCACGCACCCAGGGAAGAGCAGACTGACCCCACTCTGTCAATGTAACACACCCAGGGAAGAGCAGACTGACCCCACTCTGTCAATGTAACACACCCTGGGAAGAGCAGACTGACCCTACTCTGTCACTGTAACACACCCAGGGAAGAGCAGACTGACCCCACTCTGTCAATGTAACAAACCCAGGGAAGAGCAGACTGACCCCACTCTGTCAATGTAACAGACGCAGGGAAGAGCAGACTGACCGCAGTCAGTCAATGTAACCCACCCAGGGAAGAGCAGACTGACCCAACTCTGTCAATCTAACGCACCCTGGGAAGAGCAGACTGACCCCACTCTGTCACTGTAACACACCCAGGGACGAGCAGACTGACCCCACTCTGTCAATGAAACATACCCAAGGAAGAGCAGACTGACCCCACTCTGTCAATGTAACAAACCCTGGGAGCAGCAGACTGACCCCACTCTGTCAATGGAACACATGAAGGGAAGAGCAGACTGACCCCACCCTGTCAATGTAACACACTCAGGGAAGAGCAGACTGACCCCCCTCTGTCAATGTAACACACCCAGGGAAGTGCAGACTGACCCCACTCTGCCAATGTAACACACCCAGGGATGAGCAGACTGACCACTCTCTGTCAATGTAACACTCCCAGGGAAGAACTAACTGACACCACTCTGGCAATGTAACACACCCAGGGAAAAGCAGACTGACCTCACTCGGTCAATATTACAGACACAGGGAAGAGCAGACTGACCACACTCTGTCATTGCAACACACCCAGGGAAGAGCAGACTGAGTTCACTCTGTCAATGTAACACACCCAGGGAAGAGCAGACTGAACCTTGTCTCTCAACGTTATACACCCGGGGAACATCAGACTGACCCAACTCTGTCAATGTAACACACCCTGCGAAGAGCAGACTGACCCCACTCTGTCAATGTAACACACCCTGCGAAGAGCAGACTGACCACACTCTGTCAATGTAACACACCCCGGGAAGAGCAGACTGACCCCACTCTGTCATTGTCACACACCCAGGGAAGAGCAGACTGACCACACTCTGTCAATGTAACACACCCAGGGAAGAGCAGACTAACTCCACTCTGTCAATGTAACACACCCAGGGAAAGGCAGACGGACCCTGTTCTGTCAATGTGACACACCCAGGGAAGAGCAGACGGACCCCACTCTGTCAATGTAACGCACCCAGGGAAGAGCAGACTGACCCCACTCTGTCAGTATAACACACCCAGGGAAGAGCAGACTGACCCCACTCTGTCAATGTAACACACCCAGGGAAGAGCAGACTGACCCCACTTTGTCAATGTAAGACACACAGGGAAGAGTAGACTGACCCCACTCTGTCAATGTAACACACCCAGGGAAGAGCAGACTGACCCCACCTTGTCAATGTAAAACACCCAGGGAAGAGCAGACTGACCCCTTTCTGTCAACGTTATACACCCAGGGAAGATCAGACTGACCCAACTCTGTCAATGTAACACACCCTGAGAAGAGCAGACTGACCCCACTCTGTCAATGTAACACACCCAGAGAAGAGCAGACTGACCCCAATCTGTCATTGTAACACACCCAGGGAAGAGCAGACTGACCTCACTCTGTCAATGTAACACACCCAGGGAAGAGCAGACTAAACCCACTCTGTCAATGTAACACACCCAGGGAAAGGCATACGGACCCTGTTCTGTCAATGTAACACACCCAGGGAAGAGCATACTGACCCCACTGTGTCTATGTAACGCACCCAGGGAAGAGCAGACTGACCCCACTCTGTCAATATCACAGACCCAGGGAAAAGCAGACTGACCCCACTATGTCAATGTAACACACCCAGGGAAGAGCAGACTGAACCCACTCTGTCAAAGTAACGCACCCAGGGAAGAGCAGACTGACCCCACTCTGTCAATGTAACAAACCCAGGGAAGAGCAGACTGATCCCACACTGTCAATGATACACACCCAGGGAAGAGCAGACTGACCCCACTCTGTCAATGTGACACTCTCAGTGAAGAGCAGACTGACCGCACTCTGTCAATGTAACACACCCAGGGAAGAGCAGACTGACCCCACTCTGTCAATGTAACATACCCAGGGAAGAGCCGACTGACCCCACTCTGTCAATGTAACACACCCAGGGAAGAGCAGACTGACCCCACACTGTCAATGTAACACACCCAGCGAAGAGCAGACTGACCTCACTCTGTCAATGTAACACATCCAGGGAAGAGCAGACAGACCCCACACTGTCAATGTAACACACCCAGGGAAGAGCAGACTGACCCCACTCTGTCAATGTAACACACCCAGGGAAGAGCAGAATGACCCCACTCTGTCAATGTAACACACCCAGGGAAGATCAGACTGACCGCAAACGGTTAATGTAACACACCCAGGGAAGAGCAGACTGACCTCACTCTGTCAATATAACACACCCAGGGAAGAGCAGACAGACCTCATGCTGTCAATGTAACGCACCCAGGGAAGAGCAGACTGACCCCACTCTGCCAATGTAACACACCCAGGGATGAGCAGACTGACCACTCTCTGTCAATGTAACACTCCCAGGGAAGAACTAACTGACACCACTCTGGCAATGTAACACACCCAGGGAAGAGCAGACTGACCTCACTCGGTCAATATAACAGACACAGGAAAGAGCAGACTGACCACACTCTGTCATTGCAACGCACCCAGGGAAGAGCAGACTGAGTTCACTCTGTCAATGTAACACACCCAGGGAAGAGCAAACTGACCCCTTTCTCTCAACGTTATGCACCCAGAGAAGATCAGACTGACCCCACACTGTCAATGTAACAAACCCAGGGAAGAGCAGACTGATCCCACACTGTCAATGATACACACCCAGGGAAGAGCAGACTGACCCCACTCTGTCAATGTGACACTCTCAGTGAAGAGCAGACTGACCGCACTCTGTCAATGTAACACACCCAGGAAAGAGCAGACTGACCCCTCTCTGTCAATGTAACACACCCAGGGAAGAGCCAACTGACCCCAATCTGTCAATGTAACATACCCAGGGAAGAGCAGACTGACCCCACTCTGTCAATGTAACACACCCCGGGAAGAGCAGACTGACTCCACTCTGTCATTGTAACACACCCAGGGAAGAGCAGACTGACCTCACTCTGTCAATGTAACACACCCAGGGAAGAGCAGACTAACTCCACTCTGTCAATGTAACACACCCAGGGAAAGGCAGACGGACCCTGTTCTGTCAATGTAACACACCCAGGGAAGAGCAGACGGACCCCACTCTGTCAATGTAACGCACCCAGGGAAGAGCAGACTGACCCCACTCTGTCAGTATAACACACCCAGGGAAGAGCAGACTGACCCCACTCTGTCAATGTAACACACCCT
The DNA here is from genome assembly GCF_047496795.1 of Chiloscyllium punctatum. NCBI lineage: Eukaryota > Metazoa > Chordata > Chondrichthyes > Orectolobiformes > Hemiscylliidae > Chiloscyllium > Chiloscyllium punctatum. The sequence goes on along the minus strand of NC_092759.1, from coordinate 58,042,316 downwards.
GGGAAGAGCAGACTGACCCCACTCTGTCAATGTAAGACACACAGGGAAGAGTAGACTGACCCCACTCTGTCAATGTAACACACCCAGGGAAGAGCAGACTGACCCCACCTTGTCAATGTAAAACACCCAGGGAAGAGCAGACTGACCCCTTTCTGTCAACGTTATACACCCAGGGAAGATCAGACTGACCCAACTCTGTCAATGTAACACACCCTGAGAAGAGCAGACTTACCCCACTCTGTCAATGTAACACACCCAGAGAAGAGCAGACTGACCCCAATCTGTCATTGTAACACACCCAGGGAAGAGGAGACTGACCTCACTCTGTCAATGTAACACACCCAGGGAAGAGCAGACTAAACCCACTCTGTCAATGTAACACACCCAGGGAAAGGCAGACGGACCCTATTCTGTCAATGTAACACACCCAGGGAAGAGCATACTGACCCCACTGTGTCTATGTAACGCACCCAGGGAAGAGCAGACTGACCCCACTCTGTCAATATCACAGACCCAGGGAAAAGCAGACTGACCCCACTATGTCAATGTAACACACCCAGGGAAGAGCAGACTGAACCCACTCTGTCAAAGTAACACACTCAGGGAAGAACAGACTGACCCCACTCTGTCAATGTAACGCACCCAGGGAAGAGCAGACTGACCCCACACTGTCAATGTAACAAACCCAGGGAAGAGCAGACTGATCCCACACTGTCAATGATACACACCCAGGGAAGAGCAGACTGACCCCACTCTGTCAATGTGACACTCTCAGTGAAGAGCAGACTGACCGCACTCTGTCAATGTAACACACCCAGGGAAGAGCCGACTGACCCCACTCTGTCAATGTAACACACCCAGGGAATAGCAGACTGACCCCACACTGTCAATGTAACACACCCAGCGAAGAGCAGACTGACCTCACTCTGTCAATGTAACACAGCCAGGGAAGAGCAGACAGACCCCACACTGTCAATGTAACACACCCAGGGAAGAGCAGACTGACCCCCACTCTGTCAATGTAACACACCCAGGGAAGAGCAGAATGACCCCACTCTGTCAATGTAACACACCCAGGGAAGATCAGACTGACCGCACCCGGTTAATGTAACACACCCAGGGAAGAGCAGACTGACCTCACTCTGTCAATATAACACACCCAGGGAAGAGCAGACAGACCTCATGCTGTCAATGTAACGCACCCAGGGAAGAGCAGACTGACCCCACTCTGCCAATGTAACACACCCAGGGATGAGCAGACTGACCACTCTCTGTCAATGTAACACTCCCAGGGAAGAACTAACTGACACCACTCTGGCAATGTAACACACCCAGGGAAGAGCAGACTGACCCCACTCTGTCAATGTAACACACCCAGTGAAGAGCAGACTGACCCCACACTGTCAATGTAACACACCCAGCGAAGAGCAGACTGACCTCACTCTGTCAATGTAACACAGCCAGGGAAGAGCAGACAGACCCCACACTGTCAATGTAACACACCCAGGGAAGAGCAGACTGACCCCCACTCTGTCAATGTAACACACCCAGGGAAGAGCAGAATGACCCCACTCTGTCAATGTAACACACCCAGGGAAGATCAGACAGACCGCACCCGGTTAATGTAACACACCCAGGGAAGAGCAGACTGACCTCACTCTGTCAATATAACACACCCAGGGAAGAGCAGACAGACCTCATGCTGTCAATGTAACGCACCCAGGGAAGAGCAGACTGACCCCACTCTGCCAATGTAACACACCCAGGGATGAGCAGACTGACCACTCTCTGTCAATGTAACACTCCCAGGGAAGAACTAACTGACACCACTCTGGCAATGTAACACACCCAGGGAAGAGCAGACTGACCTCACTCGGTCAATATAACAGACACAGGGAAGAGCAGACTGACCACACTCTGTCATTGCAACACACCCAGGGAAGAGCAGACTGAGTTCACTCTGTCAATGTAACACACGCAGGGAAGAGCAGACTGACCCCTTTCTCTCAACGTTATGCACCCAGAGAAGATCAGACTGACCCCACACTGTCAATGTAACAAACCCAGGGAAGAGCAGACTGATCCCACACTGTCAATGATACACACCCAGGGAAGAGCAGACTGACCCCACTCTGTCAATGTGACACTCTCAGTGAAGAGCAGACTGACCGCACTCTGTCAATGTAACACACCCAGGAAAGAGCAGACTGACCCCTCTCTGTCAATGTAACACACCCAGGGAAGAGCCAACTGACCCCAATCTGTCAATGTAACATACCCAGGGAAGAGCAGACTGACCCCACACTGTCAATGTAACACACCCAGGGAAGAGCAGACTGACATCACTCTGTCAATGTAACACACCCCGGGAAGAGCAGACAGACCCCACACTGTCAATGTAACACACCCAGGGAAGAGCAGACTGACCCACACTCTGTCAATGTAACACACCCAGGGAAGAGCAGACTGACCCACACTCTGTCAATGTAACACACCCAGGGAAGAGCAGAATGACCCCACTCTGTCAATGTAACACACACAGGGAAGAGCAGACTGACCGCACCCGGTCAATGTAACACACTCAGGGAAGAGCAGACTGACCCCCCTCTGTCAATGTAACACACCCAGGGAAGTGCAGACTGACCCCACTCTGCCAATGTAACACACCCAGTGATGAGCAGACTGACCACTCTCTGTCAATGTAACACTCCCAGGGAAGAACTAACTGACACCACTCTGGCAATGTAACACACCCAGGGAAAAGCAGACTGACCTCACTCGGTCAATATTACAGACACAGGGAAGAGCAGACTGACCACACTCTGTCATTGCAACACACCCAGGGAAGAGCAGACTGAGTTCACTCTATCAATGTAACACACCCAGGGAAGAGCAGACTGACCCTTGTCTCTCAACGTTATACACCCAGGGAACATCAGACTGACCCAACTCTGTCAATGTAACACACCCTGCGAAGAGCAGACTGACCCCACTCTGTCAATGTAACACACCCTGCGAAGAGCAGTCTGACCACACTCTGTCAATGTAACACACCCCGGGAAGAGCAGACTGACCCCACTCTGTCATTGTAACACACCCAGGGAAGAGCAGACTGACCTCACTCTGTCAATGTGACACACCCAGGGAAGAGCAGACTAACTCCACTCTGTCAATGAAACACACCCAGGGAAAGGCAGACGGACCCTGTTCTGTCAATGTAACACACCCAGGGAAGAGCAGACGGACCCCACTCTGTCAATGTAACGCACCCAGGGAAGAGCAGACTGACCCCACTCTGTCAGTATAACACACCCAGGGAAGAGCAGACTGACCCCACGCTGTCAATGTAACACACCCAGGGAAGAGCAGACTGACCCCACTCTGTCAATGTAAGACACAGGGAAGAGTAGACTGACCCCACTCTGTCAATGTAACACACCCAGGGAAGAGCAGACAGACCCCACCTTGTCAATGTAAAACATCCAGGGAAGAGCATTCTGACCCCTTTCTGTCAACGTGAAAAACCCAGGGAAGATCAGACTGACCCAACTCTAACAATGTAACACACCCTGAGAAGAGCAGACTGACCCCACTCTGTCAATGTAACACACCCAGAGAAGAGCAGACTGACCCCAATCTGTCATTGTAACACACCCAGGGAAGAGCAGACTGACCTCACTCTGTCAATGTAACACACCCAGGGAAGAGCAGACTAAACCCACTCTGTCAATGTAACACACCCAGGGAAAGGCAGACGGACCCTGTTCTGTCAATGTAACACACCCAGGGAAGAGCATACTGACCCCACTGTGTCTATGTAACGCACCCAGGGAAGAGCAGACTGACCCCACTCTGTCAATATCACAGACCCAGGGAAAAGCAGACTGACCCCACTATGTCAATGTAACACACCCAGGGAAGAGCAGACTGAACCCACTCTGTCAAAGTAACACACTCAGGGAAGAACAGACTGACCCCACTCTGTCAATGTAACGCACCCAGGGAAGAGCAGACTGACCCCACTCTGTCAATGTAACAAACCCAGGGAAGAGCAGACTGATCCCACACTGTCAATGATACACACCCAGGGAAGAACAGACTGACCCCACTCTGTCAATGTGACACTCTCAGTGAAGAGCAGACTGACCGCACTCTGTCAATGTAATACACCCAGGAAAGAGCAGACTGACCGCACTCTGTCAATGTAACATACCCAGGGAAGAGCCGACTGACCCCACTCTGTCAATGTAACACACCCAGGGAAGAGCAGACTGACCCCACACTGTCAATGTAACACACCCAGCGAAGAGCAGACTGACCTCACTCTGTCAATGTAACACAGTCAGGGAAGAGCAGACAGACCCCACACTGTCAATGTAACACACCCAGGGAAGAGCAGACTGACCCCCACTCTGTCAATGTAACACACCCAGGGAAGAGCAGAATGACCCCACTCTGTCAATGTAACACACCCAGGGAAGATCAGACTGACCGCACCCGGTTAATGTAACACACCCAGGGAAGAGCAGACTGACCTCACTCTGTCAATATAACACACCCAGGGAAGAGCAGACAGACCTCATGCTGTCAATGTAACGCACCCAGGGAAGAGCAGACTGACCCCACTCTGCCAATGTAACACACCCAGGGATGAGCAGACTGACCACTCGCTGTCAATGTAACACTCCCAGGGAAGAACTAACTGACACCACTCTGGCAATGTAACACACCCAGGGAAGAGCAGACTGAGTTCACTCTGTCAATGTAACACACCCAGGGAAGAGCAGACTGACCCCTTTCTCTCAACGTTATGCACCCAGAGAAGATCAGACTGACCCCACACTGTCAATGTAACAAAACCAGGGAAGAGCAGACTGATCCCACACTGTCAATGATACACACTCAGGGAAGAGCAGACTGACACCACTCTGTCAATGTGACACTCTCAGTGAAGAGCAGACTGACCGCACTCTGTCAATGTAACCATCCCAGGAAAGAGCAGACTGACCCCTCTCTGTCAATGTAACACACCCAGGGAAGAGCCAACTGACCCCAATCTGTCAATGTAACATACCCAGGGAAGAGCAGACTGACCCCACACTGTCAATGTAACACACCCAGGGAAGAGCAGACTGACCCCACACTGTCAATGTAACACACCCAGCGAAGAGCAGACTGACCTCACTCTGTCAATGTAACACAGCCAGGGAAGAGCAGACAGACCCCACACTGTCAATGTAACACACCCAGGGAAGAGCAGACTGACCCCCACTCTGTCAATGTAACACACCCAGGGAAGAGCAGAATGACCCCACTCTGTCAATGTAACACACCCAGGGAAGATCAGACAGACCGCACCCGGTTAATGTAACACACCCAGGGAAGAGCAGACTGACCTCACTCTGTCAATATAACACACCCAGGGAAGAGCAGACAGACCTCATGCTGTCAATGTAACGCACCCAGGGAAGAGCAGACTGACCCCACTCTGCCAATGTAACACACCCAGGGATGAGCAGACTGACCACTCTCTGTCAATGTAACACTCCCAGGGAAGAACTAACTGACACCACTCTGGCAATGTAACACAACCAGGGAAGAGCAGACTGACCTCACTCGGTCAATATAACAGACACAGGGAAGAGCAGACTGACCACACTCTGTCATTGCAACACACCCAGGGAAGAGCAGACTGAGTTCACTCTGTCAATGTAACACACGCAGGGAAGAGCAGACTGACCCCTTTCTCTCAACGTTATGCACCCAGAGAAGATCAGACTGACCCCACACTGTCAATGTAACAAACCCAGGGAAGAGCAGACTGATCCCACACTGTCAATGATACACACCCAGGGAAGAGCAGACTGACCCCACTCTGTCAATGTGACACTCTCAGTGAAGAGCAGACTGACCGCACTCTGTCAATGTAACACACCCAGGAAAGAGCAGACTGACCCCTCTCTGTCAATGTAACACACCCAGAAGAGCCAACTGACCCCAATCTGTCAATGTAACATACCCAGGGAAGAGCAGACTGACCCCACACTGTCAATGTAACACACCCAGGGAAGAGCAGACTGACATCACTCTGTCAATGTAACACACCCCGGGAAGAGCAGACAGACCCCACACTGTCAATGTAACACACCCAGGGAAGAGCAGACTGACCCACACTCTGTCAATGTAACACACCCAGGGAAGAGCAGACTGACCCACACTCTGTCAATGTAACACACCCAGGGAAGAGCAGAATGACCCCACTCTGTCAATGTAACACACACAGGGAAGAGCAGACTGACCGCACCCGGTCAATGTAACACACTCAGGGAAGAGCAGACTGACCCCCCTCTGTCAATGTAACACACCCAGGGAAGTGCAGACTGACCCCACTCTGCCAATGTAACACACCCAGTGATGAGCAGACTGACCACTCTCTGTCAATGTAACACTCCCAGGGAAGAACTAACTGACACCACTCTGGCAATGTAACACACCCAGGGAAAAGCAGACTGACCTCACTCTGTCAATGTGACACACCCAGGGAAGAGCAGACTAACTCCACTCTGTCAATGTGACACACCCAGGGAAGAGCAGACTAACTCCACTCTGTCAATGAAACACACCCAGGGAAAGGCAGACGGACCCTGTTCTGTCAATGTAACACACCCAGGGAAGAGCAGACTGAGTTCACTCTATCAATGTAACACACCCAGGGAAGAGCAGACTGACCCTTGTCTCTCAACGTTATACCCCAGGGAACATCAGACTGACCCAACTCTGTCAATGTAACACACCCTGCGAAGAGCAGACTGACCCCACTCTGTCAATGTAACACACCCTGCGAAGAGCAGACTGACCACACTCTGTCAATGTAACACACCCCGGGAAGAGCAGACTGACCCCACTCTGTCATTGTAACACACCCAGGGAAGAGCAGACTGACCTCACTCTGTCAATGTGACACACCCAGGGAAGAGCAGACTAACTCCACTCTGTCAATGAAACACACCCAGGGAAAGGCAGACGGACCCTGTTCTGTCAATGTAACACACCCAGGGAAGAGCAGACGGACCCCACTCTGTCAATGTAACGCACCCAGGGAAGAGCAGACTGACCCCACTCTGTCAGTATAACACACCCAGGGAAGAGCAGACTGACCCCACGCTGTCAATGTAACACACCCAGGGAAGAGCAGACTGACCCCACTCTGTCAATGTAAGACACAGGGAAGAGTAGACTGACCCCACTCTGTCAATGTAACACACCCAGGGAAGAGCAGACAGACCCCACCTTGTCAATGTAAAACATCCAGGGAAGAGCATTCTGACCCCTTTCTGTCAACGTGAAAAACCCAGGGAAGATCAGACTGACCCAACTCTAACAATGTAACACACCCTGAGAAGAGCAGACTGACCCCACTCTGTCAATGTAACACACCCAGAGAAGAGCAGACTGACCCCAATCTGTCATTGTAACACACCCAGGGAAGAGCAGACTGACCTCACTCTGTCAATGTAACACACCCAGGGAAGAGCAGACTAAACCCACTCTGTCAATGTAACACACCCAGGGAAAGGCAGACGGACCCTGTTCTGTCAATGTAACACACCCAGGGAAGAGCATACTGACCCCACTGTGTCTATGTAACGCACCCAGGGAAGAGCAGACTGACCCCACTCTGTCAATATCACAGACCCAGGGAAAAGCAGACTGACCCCACTATGTCAATGTAACACACCCAGGGAAGAGCAGACTGAACCCACTCTGTCAAAGTAACACACTCAGGGAAGAACAGACTGACCCCACTCTGTCAATGTAACGCACCCAGGGAAGAGCAGACTGACCCCACTCTGTCAATTTAACAAACCCAGGGAAGAGCAGACTGATCCCACACTGTCAATGATACACACCCAGGGAAGAGCAGACTGACCCCACTCTGTCAATGTGACACTCTCAGTGAAGAGCAGACTGACCGCACTCTGTCAATGTAATACACCCAGGAAAGAGCAGACTGACCGCACTCTGTCAATGTAACATACCCAGGGAAGAGCCGACTGACCCCACTCTGTCAATGTAACACACCCAGGGAAGAGCAGACTGACCCCACACTGTCAATGTAACACACCCAGCGAAGAGCAGACTGACCTCACTCTGTCAATGTAACACAGTCAGGGAAGAGCAGACAGACCCCACACTGTCAATGTAACACACCCAGGGAAGAGCAGACTGACCCCCACTCTGTCAATGTAACACACCCAGGGAAGAGCAGAATGACCCCACTCTGTCAATGTAACACACCCAGGGAAGATCAGACTGACCGCACCCGGTTAATGTAACACACCCAGGGAAGAGCAGACTGACCTCACTCTGTCAATATAACACACCCAGGGAAGAGCAGACAGACCTCATGCTGTCAATGTAACGCACCCAGGGAAGAGCAGACTGACCCCACTCTGCCAATGTAACACACCCAGGGATGAGCAGACTGACCACTCGCTGTCAATGTAACACTCCCAGGGAAGAACTAACTGACACCACTCTGGCAATGTAACACACCCAGGGAAGAGCAGACTGAGTTCACTCTGTCAATGTAACACACCCAGGGAAGAGCAGACTGACCCCTTTCTCTCAACGTTATGCACCCAGAGAAGATCAGACTGACCCCACACTGTCAATGTAACAAAACCAGGGAAGAGCAGACTGATCCCACACTGTCAATGATACACACTCAGGGAAGAGCAGACTGACCCCACTCTGTCAATGTGACACTCTCAGTGAAGAGCAGACTGACCGCACTCTGTCAATGTAACCATCCCAGGAAAGAGCAGACTGACCCCTCTCTGTCAATGTAACACACCCAGGGAAGAGCCAACTGACCCCAATCTGTCAATGTAACATACCCAGGGAAGAGCAGACTGACCCCACACTGTCAATGTAACACACCCAGGGAAGAGCAGACTGACCGCACTCTGTCAATATAACACACCCCGGGAAGAGCAGACTGACCCCACTCTGTCATTGTAACACACCCAGGGAAGAGCAGACTGACCTCACTCTGTCAATGTAACACACCCAGGGAAGAGCAGACTAACTCCACTCTGTCAATGTAATACACCCAGGGAAAGGCAGACGGACCCTGTTCTGTCAATGTAACACACCCAGGGAAGAGCAGACGGACCCCACTCTGTCAATGTAACGCACCCAGGGAAGAGCAGACTGACCCCACTCTGTCAGTATAACACACCCAGGGAAGAGCAGACTGACCCCACTCTGTCAATGTAACACACCCAGGGAAGAGCAGACTGACCCCACTCTGTCAATGTAAGACACACAGGGAAGAGTAGACTGACCCCACTCTGTCAATGTAACACACCCAGGGAAGAGCAGACTGACCCCACCTTGTCAATGTAAAACACCCAGGGAAGAGCAGACTGACCCCTTTCTGTCAACGTTATACACCCAGGGAAGATCAGACTGACCCAACTCTGTCAATGTAACACACCCTGAGAAGAGCAGACTGACCCCACTCTGTCAATGTAACACACCCAGAGAAGAGCAGACTGAACCCAATCTGTCATTGTAACACACCCAGGGAAGAGCAGACTGACCTCACTCTGTCAATGTAACACACCCAGGGAAGAGCAGATTAAACCCACTCTGTCAATGTAACACACCCAGGGAAAGGCAGACGGACCCTGTTCTGTCAATGTAACACACCCAGGGAAGAGCATACTGACCCCACTGTGTCTATGTAACGCACCCAGGGAAGAGCAGACTGACCCCACTCTGTCAATGTAACAAACCCAGGGAAGAGCAGACTGATCCCACACTGTCAATGATACACACCCAGGGAAGAGCAGACTGACCCCACTCTGTCAATGTGACACTCTCAGTGAAGAGCAGACTGACCGCACTCTGTCAATGTAACACACCCAGGGAAGAGCAGACTGACCCCACTCTGTCAATGTAACACACCCAGGGAAGAGCAGACTGACCCCACACTGTCAATGTAACACACCCAGCGAAGAGCAGACTGACCTCACTCTGTCAATGTAACACAGCCAGGGAAGAGCAGACAGACCCCACACTGTCAATGTAACACACCCAGGTAAGAGCAGACTGACCCCCACTCTGTCAATGTAACACACCCAGGGAAGAGCAGAATGACCCCACTCTGTCAATGTAACACACCCAGGGAAGATCAGACTGACCGCACCCGGTTAATGTAAAACACCCAGGGAAGAGCAGACTGACCTCACTCTGTCAATATAACACACCCAGGGAAGAGCAGACAGACCTCATGCTGTCAATGTAACGCACCCAGGGAAGAGCAGACTGACCCCACTCTGCCAATGTAACACACCCAGGGATGAGCAGACTGACCACTCTCTGTCAATGTAACACTCCCAGGGAAGAACTAACTGACACCACTCTGGCAATGTAACACACCCAGGGAAGAGCAGACTGACCCCACTCTGTCAATGTAACACACCCAGGCAAGAGCAGACTGACCCCACACAGTCAATGTAACACACCCAGCGAAGAGCAGACTGACCTCACTCTGTCAATGTATCACAGCCAGGGAAGAGCAGACAGACCCCACACTGTCAATGTAACACACCCAGGGAAGAGCAGACTGACCCCCACTCTGTCAATGTAACACACCCAGGGAAGAGCAGAATGACCCCACTCTGTCAATGTAACACACCCAGGGAAGATCAGACTGACCGCACCCGGTTAATGTAACACACCCAGGGAAGAGCAGACTGACCTCACTCTGTCAATATAACACACCCAGGGAAGAGCAGACGAACCTCATGCTGTCAATGTAACGCACCCAGGGAAGAGCAGACTGACCCCACTCTGCCAATGTAACACACCCAGGGATGAGCAGACTGACCACTCTCTGTCAATGTAACACTCCCAGGGAAGAACTAACTGACACCACTCTGGCAATGTAACACACCCAGGGAAGAGCAGACTGACCTCACTCGGTCAATATAACAGACACAGGGAAGAGCAGACTGACCGCACTCTGTCATTGCAACACACCCAGGGAAGAGCAGACTGAGTTCACTCTGTCAATGTAACACACCCAGGGAAGAGCAGACTGACCCCTTTCTCTCAACGTTATGCACCCAGAGAAGATCAGACTGACCCCACACTGTCAATGTAACAAACCCAGGGAAGAGCAGACTGATCCCACACTGTCAATGATACACACCCAGGGAAAAGCAGACTGACCCCACTCTGTCAATGTGACACTCTCAGTGAAGAGCAGACTGACCGCACTCTGTCAATGTAACACACCCAGGAATGAGCAGACTGACCCCTCTCTGTCAATGTAACACACCCAGGGAAGAGCCAACTGACCCCAATCTGTCAATGTAACATACCCAGGGAAGAGCAGACTGACCCCACACTGTCAATGTAACACACCCAGGGAAGAGCAGACTGACATCACTCTGTCAATGTAACACACCCAGGGAAGAGCAGACAGACCCCAAACTGTCAATGTAACACACCCAGGGAAGAGCAGACTGACCCACAATCTGTCAATGTAACACACCCAGGGAAGAGCAGACTGACTCACACTCTGTCAATGTAACACACCCAGGGAAGAGCAGAATGAACCAAAACTGTCAATGTAACACACACAGGGAAGAGCAGACTGACCGCACCCGGTCAATGTAACACACCCAGGGAAGAGCAGACTGACCTCACTCTGTCAATATAACACACCCAGGGAAGAGCAGACTGACCTCATGCTGTCAATGTAACGCACCCAGGGAAGGGCAGACTGACCCCACTCTGTCAATGTAAGACACACAGGGAAGAGTAGACTGACCCAACTCTGTCAATGTAACACACCCAGGGAAGAGCAGACTGACCCCACGCTGTCAATGTAAAACACCCAGGGTAGAGCAGACTGACCCCTTTCTGTCAACGTTACACACCCAGGGAAGATCAGACTGACCCAACTCTGTCAATGTAACACATTCTGGGAAGAACAGACTGACCCCACTCTGTCAATGCAACACACCCAGGGAAGAGCAGACTGACCCCACTCTATCATTGTAACACACCCAGGGAAGAGCAGACTGACCTCATTCTGTCAATGTAACACACCCAGGGAAGAGCAGACTGACCCCATTCTGTCAATGTAACAGACACTGGGAAGAGCAGACTGACCCCACTCTGTCAATGTAACTCACCCAGGGAAGAGAAGAATGCTCCCCTTTGTCAATGTAACACACGCAGGGGAGACCAGAGTGACCCCTCTATCTCAATGTAACTCACCTAGGGAAGAGCAGACTGACCCCACACTGTCAAAGTAACACACTCAGGGAAGAGCAGACTGTCCCCACTCTGTCAAAGTAACACACTCAGGGAAGAGCAGACTGACCTCACCTAGTCAATGTAACACACCCAGGGAAGAGCAGACTGTCCCCACTCTGTCAAAGTAACACACTCGGGGAAGTGCAGACTGACCCCACTCTGTCAATGTAACACACCCAGGGAAGAGCAGACTGACCCCACCCTGTCAATGTCACACACCCAGGGAAGAGCAGACTGACCCCACTCTGTCAATGTAACACACCCAGGGAAGAGCAGACTGAACCCACCCTGTAAATGTAACACACCCAGGGAAGAGCAGACACACCCCACTCTGTCAATGTAACATACTCAGGGAATAGCAGTCTGACCCCACTCTGTCAATGTATCACACCCAGGGGAGAGCAGACTGAACCAACCCTGTCAAAGTAACTCACCCAGGGAAGAGCCGACTGATCTCACTCTTTCAAAGTAACACACCGCGGGAAGAGCAGACTGACCCCACTCTGTCAATGTAACACACCCAAGGAAGAGCAGTCTGACCCCACTCTGTCAATGTTACGCACCCAGGGAAGAGCAGACTGACCCCACTCTGTCAATGTAACACACCCAGGGAAGAGCAGACTGGCCCCACACTGTCAATGTAACATACCCATGGAAGAGCAGACAGACCCCACACTGTCAATGTAACACACCCAGGGAAGAGCAGACGGACCCACACTGTCAATGATACACACCAAGGGAAGAGCCGACTGCCCCACTTGTCAATGTGACACTCTCAGTGAAGAGCAGACTGACCGCACTCTGTCAATGTAACACACCCAGGAAAGAGCAGACTGACCCCACTCTCTCAATGTAACACACCCAGGGAAGAGCCGACTGACCCCACTCTGTCAATGTAACACACCCATGGAAGAGCAGACTGGCCCCACACTGTCAATGTAACATACCCATGGAAGAGCAGACAGACCCCACACTGTCAATGTAACACACCCAGGGAAGAGCAGACGGACCCACACTCTGTCAAAGTAACACACCCAGGGAAGAGCAGACTGACCCCTCTCTGTCAATGTTACCCACCCAGGGAAGAGCAGACTGACCGCACCCGGTCAATGTAACACACCCAGGGAAGAGTAGACTGACCTCATGCTGTCAGTGTAACACACCCTGGGAGGAGCAGACTGACCCCACTCTATCAGTGTAACACACCCTGGGAGGAGCAGACTGACCCCACTCTGTGAATGTAACACACCGCGGGAAGAGCAGACTGACCCCACTCTGTCAATGTAACACACCCAAGGAAGAGCAGTCTGACCCCACTCTGTCAATGTTACGCACCCAGGGAAGAGCAGACTGACCCCACTCTGTCAATGTAACAAACCCAGGGAAGAGCAGACGGACCCACACTCTGTCAAAGTAACACACCCAGGGAAGAGCAGACTGACCCCACTCTGTCAATGTTACCCACCCAGGGAAGAGCAGACTGACCGCACCCGGTCAATGTAACACACCCAGGGAAGAGCAGACTGACCTCACTCTGTCAATATAACACACCCAGGGAAGAGTAGACTGACCTCATGCTGTCAGTGTAACACACCCTGGGAGGAGCAGACTGACCCCACTCTATCAGTGTAACACACCCTGGGAGGAGCAGACTGACCCCACTCTGTGAATGTAACACACCCAGGGAAGAGCAGACTGACCTCACCCGGTCAATGTAACACACGCAGGGAAGGGCAGACTGACCCCACTCTGTCAATGTAACACACCCAGGGAAGAGCAGACTGAACCCACTCTGTCAGTCTAACACACCCAGGGAAGAGCAGACTGACCGCACTCTGTCAATGAAACACACCCAGGGAAGAGCAGACTGACCCCACTCTGTCAATGTAAGACTCACAGGGAAGAGTAGACTGACCCCACTCTGTCAATGTAACACACCCAGGAAAGAGCAGACTGACCCCACTCTGTCAATGAAAAACATCCAGGGAAGAGCAGACTGACCCCTTTCTGTCAACGTTACACACCCAGGGAAGATCAGACTGACCCAAATCTGTCAATGTAACACATTCTGGGAAGAGCAGACTGACCCCACTCTGTCAATGCAACACACCCAGGGAAGAGCAGACTGACCCCACTCTATCATTGTAACACACCCAGGGAAGAGCAGACTGACTTCACTCTGTCAATGTAACACACCCAGGGAAGAGCAGACTAACCCCATTCTGTCAATGTAACACACACAGGGAAGAGCAGACTGACCCCACTCTGTCAATGTAACTCACCCAGGGAAGAGAAGATAGTCCCCCCTTTGTCAATGTAACACACCCAGGGGAGACCAGAGTGACCCCTATATCTCAATGTAACTCACCTAGGGAAGAGCAGACTGACCCCACTCTGTCAAAGTAACACACTCAGGGAAGAGCAGACTGTCCCCACTCTGTCAAAGTAACACACTCAGGGAAGAGCAGACTGACCTCACTCTGTCAATGTAACATAACCAGGGAAGAGCAGACTGTCCCCACTCTGTCAAAGTAACACACCCAGGGAAGTGCAGACTGACCCCACTCTATCAATGTAACACACCGAGGAAAGAGCAGACTGACCCCACCCTGTCAATGTAACACACCCAGGGAAGAGCAGACTGACCCCACTCTGTCAATGTAACACACCCAGGGAAGAGCAGACTGAACCCACCCTGTCAATGTAACACACCCAGGGAAGAGCAGACTGACCCCACCCTGTCAATATAACACACCCAGGGAAGAGCAGACACACCCCACCCTGTCAATGTAACATACTCAGGGAATAGCAGTCTGACCCCACTCTGTCAATGTATCACACCCAGGGGAGAGCAGACTGAACCAACCCTGTCAATGTAACTCACCCAGGGAAGAGCAGACTGACCTCACTCTGTCAATGTAACACACCGCGGGAAGAGCAGACTGACCCCACTCCGTCAATGTAACACAGCCAGGGAAGAGCAGGCTGACCCCTCTCTGTCAATGTAACTCACCCAGGGAACAGAAGATTGACTTCACTCGGTCAATGTAACGTACCCAGGAAAGAGCAGAGTGACCCCACTCTGTCAAGAAAACACACCCAGGGAAGAGCAGACTGACCCCACTCTGTCAATGTCACACACCCAGGGAAGAGCAGACTGACCCCACTCTGTCAATGTAACACACCCAGGGAAGAGCAGACTGAACCCACCCTGTAAATGTAACACACCCAGGGAAGAGCAGACACACCCCACTCTGTCAATGTAACATACTCAGGGAATAGCAGTCTTACCCCACTCTGTCAATGTATCACACCCAGGGGAGAGCAGACTGAACCAACCCTGTCAAAGTAACTCACCCAGGGAAGAGCCGACTGATCTCACTCTTTCAAAGTAACACACCGCGGGAAGAGCAGACTGACCCCACTCTGTCAATGTAACACACCCAAGGAAGAGCAGTCTGACCCCACTCTGTCAATGTTACGCACCCAGGGAAGAGCAGACTGACCCCACTCTGTCAATGTAACAAACCCAGGGAAGAGCAGACTGATCCCACACTGTCAATGATACACACCAAGGGAAGAGCCGACTGCCCCACTTGTCAATGTGACACTCTCAGTGAAGAGCAGACTGACCGCACTCTGTCAATGTAACACACCCAGGAAAGAGCAGACTGACCCCACTCTCTCAATGTAACACACCCAGGGAAGAGCCGATTGACCCCACTCTGTCAATGTAACACACCCAGGGAAGAGCAGACTGGCCCCACACTGTCAATGTAACACACCCAGGGAAGAGCAGACTGACCTCACTCTGTCAATGTAACATACCCATGGAAGAGCAGACAGACCCCACACTGTCTTTGTAACACACCCAGGGAAGAGCAGACGGACCCACACTCTGTCAATGTAACACACCCAGGGAAGAGCAGACTGACCCCACTCTGTCAATGTTACCCACCCAGGGAAGAGCAGACTGACCGCACCCGGTCAATGTAACACACCCAGGGAAGAGCAGTCTGACCTCACTCTGTCAATATAACACACCCAGGGAAGAGTAGACTGACCTCATGCTGTCAGTGTAACACACCCTGGGAGGAGCAGACTGACCCCACTCTATCAGTGTAACACACCCTGGGAGGAGCAGACTGACCCCACTCTGTGAATGTAACACACCCAGGGAAGAGCAGACTGACCTCACCCGGTCAATGTAACACACGCAGGGAAGGGCAGACTGACCCCACTCTGTCAATGTAACACACCCAGGGAAGAGCAGAATGACACCACTCTGTCAATTTAAAACACCCAGGGAAGAGCAGACTGACCCCACTCTGTCAGTCTAACACACCCAGGGAAGAGCAGACTGACCGCACTCTGTCAATGAAACACACCCAGGGAAGAGCAGACTGACCCCACTCTGTCAATGTAAGACTCACAGGGAAGAGTAGACTGACCCCACTCTGTCAATGTAACACACCCAGGAAAGAGCAGACTGACCCCACTCTGTCAATGAAAAACATCCAGGGAAGAGCAGACTGACCCCTTTCTGTCAACGTTACACACCCCGGGAAGATCAGACTGACCCAAATCTGTCAATGTAACACATACTGGGAAGAGCAGACTGACCCCACTCTGTCAATGCAACACACCCAGGGAAGAGCAGACTGACCCCACTCTATCATTGTAACACACCCAGGGAAGAGCAGACTGACTTCACTCTGTCAATGTAACACACCCAGGGAAGAGCAGACTAACCCCATTCTGTCAATGTAACACACACAGGGAAGAGCAGACTGACCCCACTCTGTCAATGTAACTCACCCAGGGAAGAGAAGATAGCCCCCCCTTTGTCAATGTAACAAACCCAGGGGAGACCAGAGTGACCCCTATATCTCAATGTAACTCACCTAGGGAAGATCAGACTGACCCCACTCTGTCAAAGTAACACAATCAGGGAAGAGCAGACTGTCCCCACTCTGTCAAAGTAACACACTCAGGGAAGAGCAGACTGACCTCACTCTGTCAATGTAACATAACCAGGGAAGAGCAGACTGTCCCCACTCTGTCAAAGTAACACACTCGGGGAAGTGCAGACTGACCCCACTCTATCAATGTAACACACCGAGGAAAGAGCAGACTGACCCCACCCTGTCAATGTAACACACCCAGGGAAGAGCAGACTGACCCCACTCTGTCAATGTAACACACCCAGGGAAGAGCAGACTGAACCCACCCTGTCAATGTAACACACCCAGGGAAGAGCAGACTGACCCCACCCTGTCAATATAACACACCCAGGGAAGAGCAGACACACCCCACCCTGTCAATGTAACATACTCAGGGAATAGCAGTCTGACCCCACTCTGTCAATGTATCACACCCAGGGGAGAGCAGACTGAACCAACCCTGTCAATGTAACTCACCCAGGGAAGAGCAGACTGACCTCACTCTGTCAATGTAACACACCGCGGGAAGAGCAGACTGACCCCACTCCGTCAATGTAACACAGCCAGGGAAGAGCAGGCTGACACCTCTCTGTCAATGTAACTCACCCAGGGAACAGAAGATTGACTTCACTCGGTCAATGTAACTTACCCAGGAAAGAGCAGACTGACCCCACTCTGTCAAGAAAACACACCCAGGGAAAAGCAGACTGACCCCACTCTGTCAATGTAACACACCCAGGGAAGAGCAGACAGACCCCGTTCTGTCAATGTAACCCACCCAGGGAAGAACAGACTGACCCCACTCTGTCAATGTAACACACCCAGGGAAGAGCAGACTGAACCCACTCTGTCAATGTAACCCACCCAGTGAAGAGCAGACTGACCCCTCTCCCTCCATGTAACTCACCCAGGGAAGAGCAGACTGACCACACTCAGTCAATATAACCCACCCAGGGAAGAGCAGACTGACCCCACTCTGTCATTATCACAGACCCAGGGAAAAGCAGACTCACCCAACTCTGTCAACGTAACACACCCAGGGGAGACCAGAGTGAACCCTCTATCTCAATATAACTCACCTCGGGAAGAGCAGACTGACCCCACTCTGTCAAAGTAACACACTCAGGGAAGAGCAGACTCTTCCCACTCTGTCAAAGTAACACAATCAGGGAAGAGCAGACTGACCTCACTCTGTCAATGTAACACACCCAGGGAAGAGCAGACTGACCCCACCCTGTCAATATAACACACCCAGGGAAGAGCAGACACACCCCACCCTGTCAATGTAACATACTCAGGGAATAGCAGTCTGACCCCACTCTGTCAATGTATCACACCCAGGGGAGAGCAGACTGAACCAACCCTGTCAATGTAACTCACCCAGGGAAGAGCAGACTGACCTCACTCTGTCAATGTAACACACCGCGGGAAGAGCAGACTGACCCCACTCCGTCAATGTAACACAGCCAGGGAAGAGCAGGCTGACCCCTCTCTGTCAATGTAACTCACCCAGGGAACAGAAGATTGACTTCACTGGGTCAATGTAACTTACCCAGGAAAGAGCAGACTGACCCCACTCTGTCAAGAAAACACACCCAGGGAAGAGCAGACTGACCCCACTCTGTCAATGTAACACACCCAGGGAAGAGCAGACAGACCCCGTTCTGTCAATGTAACCCACCCAGGGAAGAACAGACTGACCCCACTCTGTCAATGTAACACACCCAGGGAAGAGCAGACTGAACCCACTCTGTCAATGTAACCCACCCAGTGAAGAGCAGACTGACCCCTCTCCCTCCATGTAACTCACCCAGGGAAGAGCAGACTGACCACACTCAGTCAATATAACCCACCCAGGGAAGAGCAGACTGACCCCACTCTGTCATTATCACAGACCCAGGGAAAAGCAGACTCACCCAACTCTGTCAACGTAACACACCCAGGGGAGACCAGAGTGAACCCTCTATCTCAATATAACTCACCTCGGGAAGAGCAGACTGACCCCACTCTGTCAAAGTAACACACTCAGGGAAGAGCAGACTCTTCCCACTCTGTCAAAGTAACACAATCAGGGAAGAGCAGACTGACCTCACTCTGTCAATGTAACACACCCAGGTAAGAGCAGACTGACCCCACCCTGTCAATGTAACACACCCAGTGAAGGGCAGACTGACCCCACTCTGTCAATGTACCACACCCAGGGAAGAGCCGACTGACCCCACTCTGTCAATGTAACACACCCAGCGACGAGCAGCCTGACCCCACTCTGTCAAAGTCTCACACCCAGGGAAGAGCAGACTGACCCCACTCTGTCAATGTGACACTCTCAGGGAAGAGCAGACTGACCGCGCTCTGTCAATGTGACACTCTCAGGGAAGAGCAGACCGAGCGCACTCTGTCAATGTAACAAACCGAGGGAACAGCAGACTGACCCCACTGTGTCAATGTAGCACAACCAGGGAAGAGCAGACTGACCCTACACTGTCAATGCAACACACCCAGGGAAGAGCAGACTGACCCCACTCTGACAATGTAACACACCCAGGGAAGAGCAGACTGACCCCACTCTGTCAATGTAACACACCCAGGGAAGAGCAGACTGACCCCACTCTGTCAGTGTAACACACCCAGGGAAGTGCGGACTGACCCCTCTCTGTCAATGTAACCCACCCAGTGAAGAGCAGACTGACCCCTCTCCCTCCATGTAACTCACCCAGGGAAGAGCAGA
Organism: Chiloscyllium punctatum; assembly: GCF_047496795.1. NCBI lineage: Eukaryota > Metazoa > Chordata > Chondrichthyes > Orectolobiformes > Hemiscylliidae > Chiloscyllium > Chiloscyllium punctatum. The sequence goes on along the minus strand of NC_092759.1, from coordinate 58,022,306 downwards.
CTGACCCCATTCTGTCAATGTAACCCACCCAGGGAAGAGCAGACTGACCGCACTCAGTCAATGTAACCCACCCAGGGAAGAGCAGACTGACCCAACTCTGTCATTATCACAGACACAGGGAAGAGCAGACTCACCCAACTCTGTCAATGTAACACACCCAGGGGAGACCAGAGTGACCCCTCTATCTCAATGTAACTCACCTAGGGAAGAGCAGACTGACCCCACTCTGTCAAAGTAACACACTCAGGGAAGAGCAGACTCTTCCCACTCTGTCAAAGTAACACACTCAGCTAAGAGAAGACTGACCTAACTCTGTCAATGTAACACACCCAGGGAAGAGCAGACTGTCCCCACTCTGTCAATGTAACACAACCAGGGAAGAGCAGACTGACCCCACTCTGTCAATGTAATACACCCAGGGAAGAGCAGACTGACCCCTCTCCCTCCGTGTAACTCACCCAGGGAAGAGCAGACTGACCCCACTCTTTCAATGTAACACACCCAGGGAAGAGCAGACTGACCCCACTCCGTCAATGTAACACACCGGGGGAAGAGCAGACTGACCCCACCCTGTCAATGTAACACACCCAGGGAAGAGCAGACAGACCCCACTCTGTCAATGTAACACACCCAGGGAAGAGCAGACTGACCCCACTCTGTCAATGTAACACAACCAGGGAAGGGCAGACTGACCCCACTCTGTCAATGTAACATACTCAGGGAATAGCAGTCTGACCCCACTCTGTCAATGTATCACACCCAGGGGAGAGCAGACTGACCACACCCTGTCAATGTAACTCACCCAGGGAAGAGCAGACTGACCTCACTCTGTCAATGTAACACACCGCGGGAAGAGCAGACTGACCCCACTCTGTCAATGTAACACACCCAAGGAAGAGCAGTCTGACCACACTCTGTCATTGTAACACAGCCAGGGAAGAGCAGACTGACCCCTCTCTGTCAATGTAACTCACCCAGGGAACAGAAGATTGACCTCTACTCGGTCAATGTAACATACCCAGGGAAGAGCAGACTAACCCCACTCTGTCAATGTAACACACCCAGGGAAGAGCAGACTGACCCCTCTCTGTCAATGTAACACACCCAGGGAAGAGCAGAATGACCCCACTCTGTCAATGTCAAGCACCCAGGGAAGAGCAGACTGACCGCACTCTGTCAATGTAACACACCCAGGGAAGAGCAGATTGATCCCACTGTGTCAATGTAACACACCCAGGAAAGAACAGACTGACCCCACCCTGTCAATATAACACACCCAGGGAAGAGCAGATTGACCCCACTCTGTCAATGTAACACACCCAGGGAAGAGCAGACTGACCCCACTCTGTCAATGTAACACACCCAGGGAAGAGCAGACAGACCCCGTTCTGTCAATGTAACCCACCCAGGGAAGAACAGACTGACCTCACTCTGTCAATGTAACACACCCAGGGAAGAGCAGACTGACCCCTCTCCCTCCATGTAACTCACCCAGGGAAGAGCAGACTGACCCCACTCTGTCAATGTAACACACCCAGGGAAGAGCAGACTGACCCCTCTCCCTCCGTGTAACTCACCCAGGGAAGAGCAGACTGACCCCACTCTTTCAATGTAACACACCCAGGGAAGAGCAGACTGACCCCACTCCCTCAATGTAACACACCCGTGGAAGAGCAGACTGACCCCACCCTGTCAATGTAACACACCCAGGGAAGAGCAGACTGACCCCACTCTGTCAATGTAACACAACCAGGGAAGGGCAGACTGACCCCACTCTGTCAATGTAACATACTCAGGGAATAGCAGTCTGACCCCACTCTGTCAATATATCACACCCAGGGGAGAGCAGACTGACCCCACCCTGTCAATGTAACTCACCCAGGGAAGAGCAGACTGACCTCACTCTGTCAATGTAACACACCGCGGGAAGAGCAGACTGACCCCACTCTGTCAATGTAACACACCCAAGGAAGAGCAGTCTGACCACACTCTGTCATTGTAACACAGCCAGGGAAGAGCAGACTGACCCCTCTCTGTCAATGTAACTCACCCAGGGAATAGAAGATTGACCTCTACTCGGTCAATGTAACATACGCAGGGAAGAGCAGACTAACCCCACTCTGTCAATGTAACACACCCAGGGAAGAGCAGACTGACCCCTCTCTGTCAATGTAACACACCCAGGGAAGAGCAGAATGACCCCACTCTGTCAATGTCAAGCACCCAGGGAAGAGCAGACTGACCGCACTCTGTCAATGTAACACACCCAGGGAAGAGCAGATTGATCCCACTGTGTCAATGTAACACACCCAGGGAAGAACAGACTGACCCCACTCTGTCAATGTAAGACACCCAGGGGAGAGCAGACTTACCCCACCCTGTCAATATAACACACCCAGGGAAGAGCAGATTGACCCCACTCTGTCAATGTAATACACCCAGGGAAGAGCAGACTGACCCCACTCTGTCAATGTAACACACCCAGGGAAGAGCAGACAGACCCCGTTCTGTCAATGTAACCCACCCAGGGAAGAACAGACTGACCCCACTCTGTCAATGTAACACACCCAGGGAAGAGCAGACTGACCCCTCTCCCTCCATGTAACTCACCCAGGGAAGAGCAGACTGACCCCACACTGTCAATGTAACACACCCAGGGAAGAGCAGACTGACCCCTCTCCCTCCGTGTAACTCACCCAGGGAAGAGCAGACTGACCCCACTCTTTCAATGTAACACACCCAGGGAAGAGCAGACTGACCCCACTCACTCAATGTAACACACCCGGGGAAGAGCAGACTGACCCCACCCTGTCAATGTAACACACCCAGGGAAGAGCAGACAGACCCCACTCTGTCAATGTAACACACCCAGGGAAGAGCAGACTGACCCCACTCTGTCAATGTAACACAACCAGGGAAGGGCAGACTGACCCCACTCTGTCAATGTAATATACTCAGGGAATAGCAGTCTGACCCCACTCTGTCAATATATCACACCCAGGGGAGAGCAGACTGACCCCACCCTGTCAATGTAACACACCGCGGGAAGAGCAGACTGACCCCACTCTGTCAATGTAACACACCCAAGGAAGAGCAGTCTGACCACACTCTGTCATTGTAACACAGCCAGGGAAGAGCAGACTGACCCCTCTCTGTCAATGTAACTCACCCAGGGAATAGAAGATTGACCTCTACTCGGTCAATGTAACATACCCAGGGAAGAGCAGACTAACCCCACTCTGTCAATGTAACAAACCCAGGGAAGAGCAGACTGACCCCTCTCTGTCAGTGTAACACACCCAGGGAAGAGCAGAATGACCCCACTTTGTCAATGTCACGCACCCAGGGAAGAGCAGACTGACCGCACTCTGTCAATGTAACACTCCCAGGGAAGAGCAGATTGATCCCACTGTGTCAATGTAACACACCCAGGGAAGAACAGACTGACCCCTCTCTGTCAATGTAACTCACCCAGGGAATAGAAGATTGACCTCTACTCGGTCAATGTAACATACCCAGGGAAGAGCAGACTAACCCCACTCTGTCAATGTAAGACACCCAGGGGAGAGCATACTTACACCACCCTGTCAATATAACACACCCAGGGAAGAGCAGATTGACCCCACTCTGTCAATGTAACTCACCCAGGGAAGAGCAGACTGACCCCACTCTGTCAATGTAACACACCCAGGGAGGAGCAGACAGACCCCGTTCTGTCAAAGTAACCCACCCAGGGAAGAACAGACTGACCCCACTCTGTCAATGTAACACACCCAGGGAAGAGCAGACTGACCCCTCTCCCTCCATGTAACTCACCCAGGGAAGAGCAGACTGACCCCACTCTGTCAATGTAACACACCCAGGGAAGAGCAGACTGACCCCACTCTGTCAATGTAACACACCCAGAGAAGAGGGACTGGCCCCACTCTGTCAATGTAACCCACCCAGTGAAGAGCAGACTGACCCCTCTCCCTCCATGTAACTCACCCAGGGAAGAGCAGACTGACCGCACTCTGTCAATGTAACACACCCAGGGAAGAGCAGACTGACCCCAATCTGTCAATGTGACACTCTCAGTGAAGAGCAGACTGACCCCACTCTGTCAATGTGACACTCTCAGGGAAGAGCAGACTGACCGCACTCTGTCAATGTGAGACTCTCAGGGAAGAGCAGACTGACCCCACTCTGTAAAAGTTACACACCCAGGGAAGAACAGACTGACCCCACTCTGTCAATGTAACCCACCCAGGGAAGAGCAGACTGACCCCACTCTGTCAATGCAACATACCCAGGGAAGATCAGACTGACCCCACTCTGTCAATGTAACACAACCAGGGAAGGGCAGACTGACCCCACTCTGTCAATGTAACATACTCAGGGAATAGCAGTCTGACCCCACTCAGTCAATATATCACACCCAGGGGAGAGCAGACTGACCCCACCCTGTCAATGTAACTCACCCAGGGAAGAGCAGACTGACCTCACTCTGTCAATGTAACACACCGCGGGAAGAGCAGACTGACCCCACTCTGTCAATGTAACACACCCAAGGAAGAGCAGTCTGACCACACTCTGTCATTGTAACACAGCCAGGGAAGAGCAGACTGACCCCTCTCTGTCAATGTAACTCACCCAGGGAATAGAAGATTGACCTCTACTCGGTCAATGTAACATACGCAGGGAAGAGCAGACTAACCCCACTCTGTCAATGTAACACACCCAGGGAAGAGCAGACTGACCCCTCTCTGTCAATGTAACACACCCAGGGAAGAGCAGAATGACCCCACTCTGTCAATGTCAAGCACCCAGGGAAGAGCAGACTGACCGCACTCTGTCAATGTAACACACCCAGGGAAGAGCAGATTGATCCCACTGTGTCAATGTAACACACCCAGGGAAGAACAGACTGACCCCACTCTGTCAATGTAAGACACCCAGGGGAGAGCAGACTTACCCCACCCTGTCAATATAACACACCCAGGGAAGAGCAGATTGACCCCACTCTGTCAATGTAACACACCCAGGGAAGAGCAGACTGACCCCACTCTGTCAATGTAACACACCCAGGGAAGAGCAGACAGACCCCGTTCTGTCAATGTAACCCACCCAGGGAAGAACAGACTGACCCCACTCTGTCAATGTGAGACTCTCAGGGAAGAGCAGACTGACCCCACTCTGTAAAAGTTACACACCCAGGGAAGAACAGACTGACCCCACTCTGTCAATGTAACCCACCCAGGGAAGAGCAGACTGACCCCACTCTGTCAATGCAACATACCCAGGGAAGATCAGACTGACCCCACTCTGTCAATACAACACACCCAGGGAAGAGCAGACTGACCCCACTCTGTCAATGTTACACACCCAGGGAAGAGCAGACTGACCTCACTCTGTCAATGTCACACACCCAGGGAAGATCAGACTGACCCCACTCTGTCAATGTGACACACCCAAAAAAGAGCAGACTGATCCCACTCTGTCAATGTAACACACCCAGGGAAGAGCAGACTGACCCCACTCTGTCAATGTAACACACCCAGGGAAGAGCAGACTGACCCCACTCTGTCAATGTAACTCACCCAGGTAAGAGCAGACTGACCCCACCCTGTCAATGTAACACACCCAGTGAAGGGCAGACTGACCCCACTCTGTCAATGTAACACTCTCAGGGAAGAGCAGACTGACCGCGCTGTGTCAATGTGACACTCTCAGGGAAGAGCAGACCGACCGCACTCTGTCAATGTAACAAACCAAGGGAAGAGCAGACTGACCCCACTGTGTCAATGTAACACACCCAGGGGAGAGCAGACTGACCCCACTCTGTCAATGCAACAGACCCAGGGAAGAGCAGACTGACCGCACTCTGTCAATGTCACACACCCAGGGAAGAGCAGACTGACCCCACTCTGTCTATGTGACACTGTCAGCGAAGAGCAGACTGAGCGCACTCTGTCAATGTGACACTCTCAGGGAAGAGCAGACTGACCGCACACTGTCAATGTATCAAACCGAGGAAAGAGCAGACTGACCCCACTGTGTCAATGTAACACACCCATGGAAGAGCAGACTGACCCCACTCTGTCAATGCAACAAACCCAGGGAAGAGCAGACTGACCGCACTCTGTCAATGTAACACACCCAGGGAAGGGCAGACTGACCCCACTCTGTCAATGTAACACACTGAGGTAAGAGCAGACTGACCCCACTCTGTCAATGTTACACACCCAGGGAAGAGCAGACTGACCGCACTCTGTCAATGTAACACACCCAGGGAAGAGCAGACTGATCCCTCTCTGTCAATGCAACTCACCCAGGGAACAGAAGATTGACCTCTACTCGGTCAATGTAACATACCCAGGGAAGAGCAGACTAACCCCACTCTGTCAATGTAACACACCCAGGGAAGAGCAGACTGACCCCTCTCTGTCAATGTAACACACCCAGGGAAGAGCAGAATGACCCCACTCTGTCAATGTCACGCACCCAGGGAAGAGCAGACTGACCGCACGCTGTCAATGTAACACACCCAGGGAAGAGCAGATTGATCACACTGTGTCAATGTAACACACCCAGGGAAGAACAGACTGACCCCACTCTGTCAATGTAAGACACCCAGGGAGGAGCAGACTTACCCCACTCTGTCAATATAACACACCCAGGGAAGAGCAGATTGACCCCTCTCCCACCGTGTAACTCACCCAGGGAAGAGCAGACTGACCCCACTCTTTCAATGTAACACACCCAGGGAAGAGCAGACTGACCCCACTCCGTCAATGTAACTCACCCGGGGAAGAGCAGACTGACCCCACCCTGTCAATGTAACACACCCAGGGAAGAGCAGACAGACCCCACTCTGTCAATGTAACACACCCAGGGAAGAGCAGACTGACCCCACTCTGTCAATGTAACACAACCAGGGAAGGGCAGACTGACCCCACTCTGTCAACGTAACATACTCAGGGAATAGCAGTCTGACCACACTCTGTCAATGTATCACACCCAGGGGAGAGCAGACTGACCCCACCCTGTCAATGTAACTCACCCAAGGAAGAGCAGTCTGACCACACTCTGTCATTGTAACACAGCCAGGGAAGAGCAGACTGACCCCTCTCTGTCAATGTAACTCACCCAGGGAACAGAAGATTGACCTCTACTCGGTCAATGTAACATACGCAGGGAAGAGCAGACTAAACCCACTCTGTCAATGTAACACACCCAGGGAAGAGCAGACTGACCCCTCTCTGTCAATGTAACACACCCAGGGAAGAGCAGAATGACCCCACTCTGTCAATGTCAAGCACCCAGGGAAGAGCAGACTGACCGCACTCTGTCAATGTAACACACCCAGGGAAGAGCAGATTGATCCCACTGTGTCAATGTAACACACCCAGGGAAGAACAGACTGACCCCACTCTGTCAATGTAAGACACCCAGGGGAGAGCAGACTTACCCCACCCTGTCAATATAACACACCCAGGGAAGAGTAGACTGACCCCACTCTGTCAATGTAACACACCATGGGAAGAGCAGACTGACCCCACTCTGTCAATGTAACACACCCAGGGAAGAGCAGACTGACACCACTCTGTCAATGTAACTCACCCAGGTAAGAGCAGACTGACCGCGCTGTGTCAATGTGACACTCTCAGGGAAGAGCAGACCGACCGCACTCTGTCAATGTAACAAACCAAGGGAAGAGCAGACTGACCCCACTGTGTTAATTGAACACACCCAGGGGAGAGCAGACTGACCCCACTCTGTCAATGCAACACACCCAGGGAAGAGCAGACTGACCGCACTCTGTCAATGTCACACACCCAGGGAAGAGCAGACTGACCCCACTCTGTCAATGTGACACTGTCAGCGAAGAGCAGACTGAGCGCACTCTGTCAATGTGACACTCTCAGGGAAGAGCAGACTGACCGCACACTGTCAATGTATCAAACCGAGGAAAGAGCAGACTGACCCCACTGTGTCAATGTAACACACCCATGGAAGAGCAGACTGACCCCACTCTGTCAATGCAACAAACCCAGGGAAGAGCAGACTGACCGCACTCTGTCAATGTAACACACCCAGGGAAGGGCAGACTGACCCCACTCTGTCAATGTAACACACTGAGGTAAGAGCAGACTGACCCCACTCTGTCAATGTTACACACCCAGGGAAGAGCAGACTGACTGCACTCTGTCAATGTAACACACCCAGGGAAGAGCAGACTGACCCCTCTCTGTCAATGCAACTCACCCAGGGAACAGATGATTGACCTCTACTCGGTCAATGTAACATACCCAGGGAAGAGCAGACTAACCCCACTCTGTCAATGTAACACACCCAGGGAAGAGCAGACTGACCCCTCTCTGTCAATGTAACACACCCAGGGAAGAGCAGAATGACCCCACTCTGTCAATGTCACGCACCCAGGGAAGAGCAGACTGACCGCACGCTGTCAATGTAACACACCCAGGGAAGAGCAGATTGATCCCACTGTGTCAATGTAACACACCCAGGGAAGAACAGACTGACCCCACTCTGTCAATGTAAGACACCCAGGGAGGAGCAGACTTACCCCACTCTGTCAATATAACACACCCAGGGAAGAGCAGATTGACCCCTCTCCCTCCGTGTAACTCACCCAGGGAAGAGCAGACTGACCCCACTCTTTCAATGTAACACACCCAGGGAAGAGCAGACTGACCCCACTCCGTCAATGTAACACACCCGGGGAAGAGCAGACTGACCCCACCCTGTCAATGTAACACACCCAGGGAAGAGCAGACAGACCCCACTCTGTCAATGTAACACACCCAGGGAAGAGCAGACTGACCCCACTCTGTCAATGTAACACAACCAGGGAAGGGCAGACTGACCCCGCTCTGTCAATGTAACATACTCAGGGAATAGCAGTCTGACCCCACTCTGTCAATGTATCACACCCAGGGGAGAGCAGACTGACCCCACCCTGTCAATGTAACACACCCAAGGAAGAGCAGTCTGACAACACTCTGTCATTGTAACACAGCCAGAGAAGAGCAGACTGACCCCTCTCTGTCAATGTAACTCACCCAGGGAACAGAAGATTGACCTCTACTCGGTCAATGTAACATACCCAGGGAAGAGCAGACTAACCCCACTCTGTCAATGTAACACACCCAGGGAAGAGCAGACTGACCCCTCTCTGTCAATGTAACACACCCAGGGAAGAGCAGAATGACCCCACTCTGTCAATGTCAAGCACCCAGGGAAGAGCTGACTGACCGCACTCTGTCAATGTCACACACCCAGGGAAGAGCAGATTGATCCCACTGTGTCAATGTAACACACCCAGGGAAGAACAGACTGACCCCACTCTGTCAATGTGAGACACCCAGGGGAGAGCAGACTTACCCCACCCTGTCAATATAACACACCCAGGGAAGAGCAGATGGACCCCACTCTGTCAATATAACACACCCAGGGAAGAGCAGACTGACCCCACTCTGTCAATGTAACACACCCAGGGAAGAGCAGACAGACCCCGTTCTGTCAATGTAACCCACCCAGGGAAGAACAGACTGACCCCACTCTGTCAATGTAACACACCCAGGGAACAGCAGACTGACCCCTCTCCCTCCATGTAACTCACCCAGGGAAGAGCAGACTGACCCCACTCTGTCAATGTAACACACCCAGGGAAGAGCAGACTGACCCCTCTCCCTCCGTGTAACTCACCCAGGGAAGAGCAGACTGACCCCACTCTTTCAATGTAACACACCCAGGGAAGAGCAGACTGACCCCACTCCCTCAATGTAACACACCCGGGGAAGAGCAGACTTACCCCACCCTGTCAATGTAACACACCCAGGGAAGAGCAGACAGACCCCACTCTGTCAATGTAACCCACCCAGGGTAGAGCAGACTGACCCCACTCTGTTAATGTAACCCACCCAGGGAAGAGCAAACTGTTTCCACTCTGTCAATGTACCACACTGGGAAGAGCAGACTCACCCCACTCTCTCAATGCAACAAACCCAGGGAAGAGCAGACTGACCGCACTCTGTCAATGTAACACACCCAGGGAAGGGCAGACTGACCCCACTCTGTCAATGTAACACACTGAGGTAAGAGCAGACTGACCCCACTCTGTCAATGTTACACACCCAGGGAAGAGCAGACTGACCGCACTCTGTCAATGTAACACACCCAGGGAAGAGCAGACTGATCCCTCTCTGTCAATGCAACTCACCCAGGGAACAGAAGATTGACCTCTACTCGGTCAATGTAACATACCCAGGGAAGAGCAGACTAACCCCACTCTGTCAATGTAACACACCCAGGGAAGAGCAGACTGACCCCTCTCTGTCAATGTAACACACCCAGGGAAGAGCAGAATGACCCCACTCTGTCAATGTCACGCACCCAGGGAAGAGCAGACTGACCGCACGCTGTCAATGTAACACACCCAGGGAAGAGCAGATTGATCCCACTGTGTCAATGTAACACACCCAGGGAAGAACAGACTGACCCCACTCTGTCAATGTAAGACACCCAGGGAGGAGCAGACTTACCCCACTCTGTCAATATAACACACCCAGGGAAGAGCAGATTGACCCCTCTCCCACCGTGTAACTCACCCAGGGAAGAGCAGACTGACCCCACTCTTTCAATGTAACACACCCAGGGAAGAGCAGACTGACCCCACTCCGTCAATGTAACTCACCCGGGGAAGAGCAGACTGACCCCACCCTGTCAATGTAACACACCCAGGGAAGAGCAGACAGACCCCACTCTGTCAATGTAACACACCCAGGGAAGAGCAGACTGACCCCACTCTGTCAATGTAACACAACCAGGGAAGGGCAGACTGACCCCACTCTGTCAACGTAACATACTCAGGGAATAGCAGTCTGACCACACTCTGTCAATGTATCACACCCAGGGGAGAGCAGACTGACCCCACCCTGTCAATGTAACTCACCCAAGGAAGAGCAGTCTGACCACACTCTGTCATTGTAACACAGCCAGGGAAGAGCAGACTGACCCCTCTCTGTCAATGTAACTCACCCAGGGAACAGAAGATTGACCTCTACTCGGTCAATGTAACATACCCAGGGAAGAGCAGACTAAACCCACTCTGTCAATGTAACACACCCAGGGAAGAGCAGACTGACCCCTCTCTGTCAATGTAACACACCCAGGGAAGAGCAGAATGACCCCACTCTGTCAATGTCAAGCACCCAGGGAAGAGCAGACTGACCGCACTCTGTCAATGTAACACACCCAGGGAAGAGCAGATTGATCCCACTGTGTCAATGTAACACACCCCGGGAAGAACAGACTGACCCCACTCTGTCAATGTAAGACACCCAGGGGAGAGCAGACTTACCCCACCCTGTCAATATAACACACCCAGGGAAGAGTAGACTGACCCCACTCTGTCAATGTAACACACCATGGGAAGAGCAGACTGACCCCACTCTGTCAATGTAACACACCCAGGGAAGAGCAGACTGACACCACTCTGTCAATGTAACTCACCCAGGTAAGAGCAGACTGACCGCGCTGTGTCAATGTGACACTCTCAGGGAAGAGCAGACCGACCGCACTCTGTCAATGTAACAAACCAAGGGAAGAGCAGACTGACCCCACTGTGTTAATTGAACACACCCAGGGGAGAGCAGACTGACCCCACTCTGTCAATGCAACACACCCAGGGAAGAGCAGACTGACCGCACTCTGTCAATGTCACACACCCAGGGAAGAGCAGGCTGACCCCACTCTGTCAATGTGACACTGTCAGCGAAGAGCAGACTGAGCGCACTCTGTCAATGTGACACTCTCAGGGAAGAGCAGACTGACCGCACACTGTCAATGTATCAAACCGAGGAAAGAGCAGACTGACCCCACTGTGTCAATGTAACACACCCATGGAAGAGCAGACTGACCCCACTCTGTCAATGCAACAAACCCAGGGAAGAGCAGACTGACCGCACTCTGTCAATGTAACACACCCAGGGAAGGGCAGACTGACCCCACTCTGTCAATGTAACACACTGAGGTAAGAGCAGACTGACCCCACTCTGTCAATGTTACACACCCAGGGAAGAGCAGACTGACTGCACTCTGTCAATGTAACACACCCAGGGAAGAGCAGACTGACCCCTCTCTGTCAATGCAACTCACCCAGGGAACAGATGATTGACCTCTACTCGGTCAATGTAACATACCCAGGGAAGAGCAGACTAACCCCACTCTGTCAATGTAACACACCCAGGGAAGAGCAGACTGACCCCTCTCTGTCAATGTAACACACCCAGGGAAGAGCAGAATGACCCCACTCTGTCAATGTCACGCACCCAGGGAAGAGCAGACTGACCGCACGCTGTCAATGTAACACACCCAGGGAAGAGCAGATTGATCCCACTGTGTCAATGTAACACACCCAGGGAAGAACAGACTGACCCCACTCTGTCAATGTAAGACACCCAGGGAGGAGCAGACTTACCCCACTCTGTCAATATAACACACCCAGGGAAGAGCAGATTGACCCCTCTCCCTCCGTGTAACTCACCCAGGGAAGAGCAGACTGACCCCACTCATTCAATGTAACACACCCAGGGAAGAGCAGACTGACCCCACTCCGTCAATGTAACACACCCGGGGAAGAGCAGACTGACCCCACCCTGTCAATGTAACACACCCAGGGAAGAGCAGACAGACCCCACTCTGTCAATGTAACACACCCAGGGAAGAGCAGACTGACCCCACTCTGTCAATGTAACACAACCAGGGAAGGGCAGACTGACCCCACTCTGTCAATGTAACATACTCAGGGAATAGCAGTCTGACCCCACTCTGTCAATGTATCACACCCAGGGGAGAGCAGACTGACCCCACCCTGTCAATGTAACACACCCAAGGAAGAGCAGTCTGACAACACTCTGTCATTGTAACACAGCCAGAGAAGAGCAGACTGACCCCTCTCTGTCAATGTAACTCACCCAGGGAACAGAAGATTGACCTCTACTCGGTCAATGTAACATACCCAGGGAAGAGCAGACTAACCCCACTCTGTCAATGTAACACACCCAGGGAAGAGCAGACTGACCCCTCTCTGTCAATGTAACACACCCAGGGAAGAGCAGAATGACCCCACTCTGTCAATGTCAAGCACCCAGGGAAGAGCTGACTGACCGCACTCTGTCAATGTCACACACCCAGGGAAGAGCAGATTGATCCCACTGTGTCAATGTAACACACCCAGGGAAGAACAGACTGACCCCACTCTGTCAATGTGAGACACCCAGGGGAGAGCAGACTTACCCCACCCTGTCAATATAACACACCCAGGGAAGAGCAGATTGACCCCACTCTGTCAATATAACACACCCAGGGAAGAGCAGACTGACCCCACTCTGTCAATGTAACACACCCAGGGAAGAGCAGACAGACCCCGTTCTGTCAATGTAACCCACCCAGGGAAGAACAGACTGACCCCACTCTGTCAATGTAACACACCCAGGGAACAGCAGACTGACCCCTCTCCCTCCATGTAACTCACCCAGGGAAGAGCAGACTGACCCCACTCTGTCAATGTAACACACCCAGGGAAGAGCAGACTGACCCCTCTCCCTCCGTGTAACTCACCCAGGGAAGAGCAGACTGACCCCACTCTTTCAATGTAACACACCCAGGGAAGAGCAGACTGACCCCACTCCCTCAATGTAACACACCCGGGGAAGAGCAGACTTACCCCACCCTGTCAATGTAACACACCCAGGGAAGAGCAGACAGACCCCACTCTGTCAATGTAACACACCCAGGGAAGAGCAGACTGACCCCACTCTGTCAATGTAACACAACCAGGGAAGGGCAGACTGACCCCACTCTGTCAATGTAACATACTCAGGGAATAGCAGTCTGACCCCACTCTGTCAATATATCACACCCAGGGGAGAGCAGACTGACCCCACCCTGTCAATGTAACTCACCCAGGGAAGAGCAGACTGACCTCACTCTGTCAATGTAACACACCGCGGGAAGAGCAGACTGACCCCACTCTGTCAATGTAACACACCCAAGGAAGAGCAGTCTGACCACACTCTGTCATTGTAACACAGCCAGGGAAGAGCAGACTGACCCCTCTCTATCAATGTAACTCACCCAGGGAATAGAGGATTGACCTCTACTCGGTCAATGTAACATACCCAGGGAAGAGCAGACTAACCCCACTCTGTCAATGTAACACACCCAGGGAAGAGCAGACTGACCCCTCTCTGTCAGTGTAACACACCCAGGGAAGAGCAGAATGACCCCACTCTGTCAATGTCACGCACCCAGGGAAGAGCAGACTGACCGCACTCTGTCAATGTAACACACCCAGGGAAGAGCAGATTGATCCCACTGTGTCAATGTAACACACCCAGGGAAGAACAGACTGACCCCACTCTGTCAATGTAAGACACCCAGGGGAGAGCAGACTTACCCCACCCTGTCAATATAACACACTCAGGGAAGAGCAGATTGACCCCACTCTGTCAATGTAACACACCCAGGGAAGAGCAGACTGACCCCACTCTGTCAATGTAACACACCCAGGGAAGAGCAGACAGACCCCGTTCTGTCAATGTAACCCACCCAGGGAAGAACAGACTGACCCCACTCTGTCAATGTAACACACCCAGGGAAGAGCAGACTGACCTCTCTCCCTCCATGTAACTCACCCAAGGAAGAGCAGACTGACCCCACTCTGTCAATGTAACACACCCAGAGAGGAGCGACTGACCCCACTCTGTCAATGTAACCCACCCAGTGAAGAGCAGACTGACCCCTCTACCTCCATGTAACTCACCCAGGGAAGAGCAGACTGACCGCACTCTGTCAATGTAACACACCCAGGGAAGAGCAGACTGACCCCAATCTGTCAATGTGACACTCTCAGTGAAGAGCAGACTGACCCCACTCTGTCAATGTGACACTCTCAGGGAAGAGCAGACTGACCGCACTCTGTCAATGTGAGACTCTCAGGGAAGAGCAGACTGACCCCACTCTGTCAAAGTAACACACCCAGGGAAGAACAGACTGACCCCACTCTGTCAATGTAACCCACCCAGGGAAGAGCAGACTGACCCCACTCTGTCATTGCAACATACCCAGGGAAGATCAGACTGACCCCACTCTGTCAATACAACACACCCAGGGAAGAGCAGACTGACCCCACTCTGTCAATGTTACACACCCAGGGAAGAGCAGACTGACCTCACTCTGTCAATGTCACACACCCAGGGAAGATCAGACTGACCCCACTCTGTCAATGTAACACACCCAAAAAAGAGCAGACTGATCCCACTCTGTCAATGTAACACACCCAGGGAAGAGCAGACTGACCCCACTCTGTCAATGTAACACACCCAGGGAAGAGCAGACTGACCCCACTCTGTCAATGTAACTCACCCAGGTAAGAGCAGACTGACCCCACCCTGTCAATGTAACACACCCAGTGAAGGGCAGACTGACCCCACTCTGTCAACGTAACACTCTCAGGGAAGAGCAGACTGACCGCGCTGTGTCAATGTGACACTCTCAGGGAAGAGCAGACCGACCGCACTGTGTCAATGTAACAAACCAACGGAAGAGCAGACTGACCCCACTGTGTCAATGTAACACAACCAGGGAAGGGCAGACTGACCCCACTCTGTCAACGTAACATACTCAGGGAATAGCAGTCTGACCACACTCTGTCAATGTATCACACCCAGGGGAGAGCAGACTGACCCCACCCTGTCAATGTAACTCACCCAAGGAAGAGCAGTCTGACCACACTCTGTCATTGTAACACAGCCAGGGAAGAGCAGACTGACCCCTCTCTGTCAATGTAACTCACCCAGGGAACAGAAGATTGACCTCTACTCGGTCAATGTAACATACCCAGGGAAGAGCAGACTAAACCCACTCTGTCAATGTAACACACCCAGGGAAGAGCAGACTGACCCCTCTCTGTCAATGTAACACACCCAGGGAAGAGCAGAATGACCCCACTCTGTCAATGTCAAGCACCCAGGGAAGAGCAGACTGACCGCACTCTGTCAATGTAACACACCCAGGGAAGAGCAGATTGATCCCACTGTGTCAATGTAACACACCCAGGGAAGAACAGACTGACCCCACTCTGTCAATGTAAGACACCCAGGGGAGAGCAGACTTACCCCACCCTGTCAATATAACACACCCAGGGAAGAGTAGACTGACCCCACTCTGTCAATGTAACACACCATGGGAAGAGCAGACTGACCCCACTCTGTCAATGTAACACACCCAGGGAAGAGCAGACTGACACCACTCTGTCAATGTAACTCACCCAGGTAAGAGCAGACTGACCGCGCTGTGTCAATGTGACACTCTCAGGGAAGAGCAGACCGACCGCACTCTGTCAATGTAACAAACCAAGGGAAGAGCAGACTGACCCCACTGTGTTAATTGAACACACCCAGGGGAGAGCAGACTGACCCCACTCTGTCAATGCAACACACCCAGGGAAGAGCAGACTGACCGCACTCTGTCAATGTCACACACCCAGGGAAGAGCAGACTGACCCCACTCTGTCAATGTGACACTGTCAGCGAAGAGCAGACTGAGCGCACTCTGTCAATGTGACACTCTCAGGGAAGAGCAGACTGACCGCACACTGTCAATGTATCAAACCGAGGAAAGAGCAGACTGACCCCACTGTGTCAATGTAACACACCCATGTAAGAGCAGACTGACCCCACTCTGTCAATGCAACAAACCCAGGGAAGAGCAGACTGACCGCACTCTGTCAATGTAACACACCCAGGGAAGGGCAGACTGACCCCACTCTGTCAATGTAACACACTGAGGTAAGAGCAGACTGACCCCACTCTGTCAATGTTACACACCCAGGGAAGAGCAGACTGACTGCACTCTGTCAATGTAACACACCCAGGGAAGAGCAGACTGACCCCTCTCTGTCAATGCAACTCACCCAGGGAACAGATGATTGACCTCTACTCGGTCAATGTAACATACCCAGGGAAGAGCAGACTAACCCCACTCTGTCAATGTAACACACCCAGGGAAGAGCAGACTGACCCCTCTCTGTCAATGTAACACACCCAGGGAAGAGCAGAATGACCCCACTCTGTCAATGTCACGCACCCAGGGAAGAGCAGACTGACCGCACGCTGTCAATGTAACACACCCAGGGAAGAGCAGATTGATCCCACTGTGTCAATGTAACACACCCAGGGAAGAACAGACTGACCCCACTCTGTCAATGTAAGACACCCAGGGAGGAGCAGACTTACCCCACTCTGTCAATATAACACACCCAGGGAAGAGCAGATTGACCCCTCTCCCTCCGTGTAACTCACCCAGGGAAGAGCAGACTGACCCCACTCATTCAATGTAACACACCCAGGGAAGAGCAGACTGACCCCACTCCGTCAATGTAACACACCCGGGGAAGAGCAGACTGACCCCACCCTGTCAATGTTACACACCCAGGGAAGAGCAGACAGACCCCACTCTGTCAATGTAACACACCCAGGGAAGAGCAGACTGACCCCACTCTGTCAATGTAACACAACCAGGGAAGGGCAGACTGACCCCACTCTGTCAATGTAACATACTCAGGGAATAGCAGTCTGACCCCACTCTGTCAATGTATCACACCCAGGGGAGAGCAGACTGACCCCACCCTGTCAATGTAACACACCCAAGGAAGAGCAGTCTGACAACACTCTGTCATTGTAACACAGCCAGAGAAGAGCAGACTGACCCCTCTCTGTCAATGTAACTCACCCAGGGAACAGAAGATTGACCTCTACTCGGTCAATGTAACATACCCAGGGAAGAGCAGACTAACCCCACTCTGTCAATGTAACACACCCAGGGAAGAGCAGACTGACCCCTCTCTGTCAATGTAACACACCCAGGGAAGAGCAGAATGACCCCACTCTGTCAATGTCAAGCACCCAGGGAAGAGCTGACTGACCGCACTCTGTCAATGTCACACACCCAGGGAAGAGCAGATTGATCCCACTGTGTCAATGTAACACACCCAGGGAAGAACAGACTGACCCCACTCTGTCAATGTGAGACACCCAGGGGAGAGCAGACTTACCCCACCCTGTCAATATAACATACCCAGGGAAGAGCAGATTGACCCCACTCTGTCAATATAACACACCCAGGGAAGAGCAGACTGACCCCACTCTGTCAATGTAACACACCCAGGGAAGAGCAGACAGACCCCGTTCTGTCAATGTAACCCACCCAGGGAAGAACAGACTGACCCCACTCTGTCAATGTAACACACCCAGGGAACAGCAGACTGACCCCTCTCCCTCCATGTAACTCACCCAGGGAAGAGCAGACTGACCCCACTCTGTCAATGTAACACACCCAGGGAAGAGCAGACTGACCCCTCTCCCTCCGTGTAACTCACCCAGGGAAGAGCAGACTGACCCCACTCTTTCAATGTAACACACCCAGGGAAGAGCAGACTGACCCCACTCCCTCAATGTAACACACCCGGGGAAGAGCAGACTTACCCCACCCTGTCAATGTAACACACCCAGGGAAGAGCAGACAGACCCCACTCTGTCAATGTAACACACCCAGGGAAGAGCAGACTGACCCCACTCTGTCAATGTAACACAACCAGGGAAGGGCAGACTGACCCCACTCTGTCAATGTAACATACTCAGGGAATAGCAGTCTGACCCCACTCTGTCAATATATCACACCCAGGGGAGAGCAGACTGACCTCACTCTGTCAATGTAACACACCGCGGGAAGAGCAGACTGACCCCACTCTGTCAATGTAACACACCCAAGGAAGAGCAGTCTGACCACACTCTGTCATTGTAACACAGCCAGGGAAGAGCAGACTGACCCCTCTCTGTCAATGTAACTCACCCAGGGAATAGAGGATTGACCTCTACTCGGTCAATGTAACATACCCAGGCAAGAGCAGACTAACCCCACTCTGTCAATGTAACACACCCAGGGAAGAGCAGACTGACCCCTCTCTGTCAGTGTAACACACCCAGGGAAGAGCAGAATGACCCCACTCTGTCAATGTCACGCACCCAGGGAAGAGCAGACTGACCGCACTCTGTCAATGTAACACACCCAGGGAAGAGCAGATTGATCCCACTGTGTCAATGTAACACACCCAGGGAAGAACAGACTGACCCCACTCTGTCAATGTAAGACACCCAGGGGAGAGCAGACTTACCCCACCCTGTCAATATAACACACTCAGGGAAGAGCAGATTGACCCCACTCTGTCAATGTAACACACCCAGGGAAGAGCAGACTGACCCCACTCTGTCAATGTAACACACCCAGGGAAGAGCAGACAGACCCCGTTCTGTCAATGTAACCCACCCAGGGAAGAACAGACTGACCCCACTCTGTCAATGTAACACACCCAGGGAAGAGCAGACTGACCTCTCTCCCTCCATGTAACTCACCCAGGGAAGAGCAGACTGACCCCACTCTGTCAATGTAACACACCCAGAGAGGAGCGACTGACCCCACTCTGTCAATGTAACCCACCCAGTGAAGAGCAGACTGACCCCTCTACCTCCATGTAACTCACCCAGGGAAGAGCAGACTGACCGCACTCTGTCAATGTAACACACCCAGGGAAGAGCAGACTGACCCCAATCTGTCAATGTGACACTCTCAGTGAAGAGCAGACTGACCGCACTCTGTCAATGTGAGACTCTCAGGGAAGAGCAGACTGACCCCACTCTGTCAAAGTAACACACCCAGGGAAGAACAGACTGACCCCACTCTGTCAATGTAACCCACCCAGGGAAGAGCAGACTGACCCCACTCTGTCATTGCAACATACCCAGGGAAGATCAGACTGACCCCACTCTGTCAATACAACACACCCAGGGAAGAGCAGACTGACCCCACTCTGTCAATGTTACACACCCAGGGAAGAGCAGACTGACCTCACTCTGTCAATGTCACACACCCAGGGAAGATCAGACTGACCCCACTCTGTCAATGTAACACACCCAAAAAAGAGCAGACTGATCCCACTCTGTCAATGTAACACACCCAGGGAAGAGCAGACTGACCCCACTCTGTCAATGTAACACACCCAGGGAAGAGCAGACTGACCCCACTCTGTCAATGTAACTCACCCAGGTAAGAGCAGACTGACCCCACCCTGTCAATGTAACACACCCAGTGAAGGGCAGACTGACCCCACTCTGTCAACGTAACACTCTCAGGGAAGAGCAGACTGACCGCGCTGTGTCAATGTGACACTCTCAGGGAAGAGCAGACCGACCGCACTCTGTCAATGTAACAAACCAACGGAAGAGCAGACTGACCCCACTGTGTCAATGTAACACACCCAGGGGAGAGCAGACTGACCCCACTCTGTCAATGCAACACACCCAGGGAAGAGCAGACTGACCGCACTCTGTCAATGTCACACACCCAGGGAAGAGCAGACTGACCCCACTCTGTCAATGTGACACTGTCAGCGAAGAGCAGACTGAGCGCACTCTGTCAATGTGACACTCTCAGGGAAGAGCAGACTGACCGCACACTGTCAATGTATCAAACCGAGGAAAGAGCAGACTGACCCCACTGTGTCAATGTAACACAACCATGGAAGAGCAGACTGACCCCACTCTGTCAATGCAACAAACCCAGGGAAGAGCAGACTGACCGCACTCTGTCAATGTAACACACCCAGGGAAGGGCAGACTGACCCCACTCTGTCAATGTAACACACCCAGGGAAGAGCAGACTGACCGCACTCTGTCAATGTAACACACCCAGGGAAGAGCAGACTGACCCCAGTCTGTCAATGTAACTCACAAAGGGAAGAGCAGACTGACCCCACTCTGTCAAAGTAACACCACCCGGGCAGAGCCGACTGACCCCACTCTGTCAATGTAACACACCCAGGGAAGAGCAGACTGACCCCACTCTGTCAATGTAACACACCCAGGGAAGAGCAGACTGACCCCAGTCTGTCAATGTAACTCACAAAGGGAAGAGCAGACTGACCCCACTCTGTCAATGTAACCCACCCAGTGAAGAGCAGACCGACCCCACTGCGTCAATGTAACACACCCAGTGAAGAGCAGACTGATCCCACTCTGTCAATGTAACACACACAGGGAAGACCTGACTGACCCCACTCAGTCAATGTAACACACAGAGAAGAGCAGACTGACCTCACTCTGTTAATGTAACACACCCAGGGAAGAGCAGACTGACCACACTCTGTCAATGTAACACACACAGGGAAGACCTGACTGACCCCACTCAGTCAATGTAACACACAGGGAAGAGCAGACTGACCTCACTCTGTTAATGTAACACACCCAGGGAAGAGCAGACCGACCCCACTCTCCATATGTAAGACACCCAGGGAAGAGCACACTGACCTCACTCTGTCAATGTAACACCCCCAGGGAAGAGCAGACTGACCTCATTCTTTCAATGTCACTCACAAAGGGAAGAGCAGACTGCCCCCACTCTGTCAATGTAAGACACCCAGGGAAGTGCAGACTGACCCAACTCTGTCAATGTAACTCACCCAGGGAAGATACGACTGACCCCACTCTGTCAATGTAACACCCCCTGGGAAGAGCAGACTGATCCCATTCTGTCAATGTAACTCACTCAGGGAAGAGCAGACTGACCCCACTCTGTCAATGTATCTCACAAAGGGAAGAGCAGACTGACCCCACCCTGTCAATGTAACATATCCAGGGAAGAGCAGACTGACCCCACTCTGTCAATGTAACACACCCAGGTAAGTGCAGACTGACTCCACTCTGTCAATGTAACACACCCAGGGAAGAGCAGGCTGACCACACTCTGTCAATGTAACACACCCAGGGAAGAGCAGACTGACCACACTCTGTCAAAGTAACACCACCAGGGCATAGCCGACTGACCCCACTCTGTCAATGTAACACACCCAGGGAAGAGCAGACTGACCCCACTCTGTCAATGTAACACACTCAGGGCAGAGCAGACTGACCCCAGTCTGTCAATGTAACTCACAAAGGGAAGAGCAGACTGACCCCACTCTGTCAAGGTAACCCACCCAGGGAAGAGCAGACTGACTCCACTCTGTCAATGTAACACACCCAGGGAAGAGCAGACTGACCCCATTCTGTCAATGTAAAACACCCAGGGCAGAGCACACTGACCCCACTCTGTCAATGTCACGCACCCAGGGAAGAGCAGACTGACCTCATTCTTTCAATGTCACTCACAAAGGGAAGAGCAGACTGCCCCCACTCTGTCAATGTAACACACCCAGGAAAGAGCAGACTGACCCCTCTGTGTCAATGTAACACACCCAGGGCAGACAAGACTGAACCCACTCTGTCAATGTAACGCACCCAGCGAAGAGCAGACTGACCCCACTCTGTCAATGTAACCCACCCAGGGTAGAGCAGACTGACCCTACTCTGTTAATGTAACCCACCCAGGGAAGAGCAAACTGTTTCCACTCTGTCGATGTAACACACCCTGGGAAGAGCAGACTCACCCCACTCTCTCAATGTAACACCCCGAGGGAAGAGCAGACTGACCCCACTCTGTCAATTTAAAACACCCAGGGAAGTGCACGCTGACCCCACTCTGTCAATGTAACACACCCAGGGAAGAGCAGACTGACCCCACTCTGTCAATGGAACACATGAAGGGAAGAGCAGACTGACCCCACCCTGTCAATGTAACACACTCAGGGAAGAGCAGACTGACCCCCCTCTGTCAATGAAACACACCCAGGGAAGAGTAGACTGACCCCACTCTGCCAATATAACCCAGCCAGGGAAGAGCAGACTGACCCCACTCTGTCAATGTAACACACCCAGGGAAGTGCAGACTGGCCCCACTCTGCCAATGTTACACACCCAGGGATGAGCAGACTGACCACTCTCTGTCAATGTAACACTCCCAGGGAAGAACTAACTGACACCACTCTGGCAATGTAACACAGCCAGGGAAGAGCAGACTGACCTCACTCGGTCAATATAACAGACACAGGGAAGAGCAGATTGACCACACTCTGTCATTGCAACACACCCAGGGAAGAGCAGACTGAGTTCACTCTGTCAATGTAACACACACAGGGAAGAGCAGACTGACCCCTTTCTCTCAACGTTATACACCCAGGGAAGATCAAACTTACCCAATTCTGTCAATGTAAAACACCCTGGGAAGAGCAGACTGACCCCACTCTGTCAATGTAACTCACCCAGGGAACAGCAGACTGACCCCACACTTTCAATGTAACCCACCGGGGGAAGAGCAGACTGACCGGACTCTGTCAATGTAACACACCCAGGGAAGAGCAGACTAACCCCACTCTGTCAATGTAACACACCCAGGGAAAGGCGGACAGACCCTGTTCTGTCAATGTAACACACCCAGGGAAGAGCATACTGACCCCACTCTGTCTATGTAACGCACCCAGGGAAGAGCAGACTGACCCCACTCTGTCAATGTAACACACCCAGGGAAGAGCAGACTAAACCCACTCTGTCAAAGTAACACACTCAGGAAAAAACAGACTGACCCCACTCTGTCAATGTAACGCACCCAGGGAAGAGCAGACTGACCCCACTCTGTCAATGTAACAAACCCAGGGAAGAGCAGACTGATCCCACACTGTCAATGATACACACCCAGGGAAGAGCAGACTGACCCCACTCTGTCAATGTGACACTCTCAGTGAAGAGCAGACTGACCGCACTCTGTCAATGTAACACACCCAGGGAAGAGCAGACTGACCGCACTCTGTCAATGTAACACTCCCAGGGAAGAGCCGACTGACCCCACTCTGTCAATGTAACACACCCAGGGAAGGACAGACTGACCCCACTCTGTCCATGTAACACCCCCAGGGAAGAGCAGACTGACCCAACTCTGTCAAAATAACACACCCAGGGAAGAGCAGACTGACCCAACTCTGTCAATATAACACACCCAGGGAAGAGCAGACTGACCCCATTCTATCAAAGTAACACACCCAGGGAAGAGCAGACTGACCTCACTCTGTCACTGTAACACACCCAGTGAAGAGCAGACAGACCTCACTCTGTCAATTTAACACACCCAGGGAAGAGCAGACTGACACCACTCTTTCAATGTAACACCCCCAGGGAAGAGCAGACTGACCCCACTCTGTCAATGTAAGAGCCCCAGGGAAGAGCAGACTGAGCACACTCTGTCAATGTAACACACCCAGGGAAGAGCAGACCGACCCCACTCTGTCAATGTAACACAACCAGGGAAGGGCAGACTGACCCCACTCTGTCAATGTAACATACTCAGGGAATCGCAGTCTGACCCCACTCTGTCAATGTATCACACCCAGGGGAGAGCAGACTGACCCCAACCTGTCAATGTAACTCACCCAGGGAAGAGCAGACTGACCTCACTCTGTCAATGTAACACACCGCGGGAAGAGCAGACTGACCCCACTCTGTCAATGTAACACACCCAAGGAAGAGCAGTCTGACCACACTCTGTCATTGTAACACAGCCAGGGAAGAGCAGACTGACCCCTCTCTGTCAACGTAACTCACCCAGGGAACAGAAGATTGACCTCTACTCAGTCAATGTAACATACCCAGGGAAGAGCAGACTAACCCCACTCTGTCAATGTAACACACCCAGGGAAGAGCAGACTGACCCCTCTCTGTCAATGTAACACACCCAGGGAAGAGCAGAATGACCCCACTCTGTCAATGTCAAGCACCCAGTGAAGAGCAGACTGACCGCACTCTGTCAATGTAACACACCCAGGGAAGAGCAGATTGATCCCACTGTGTCAATGTAACACACCCAGGGAAGAACACACTGACCCCACTCTGTCAATGTAAGACACCCAGGGGAGAGCAGACTTACCCCACCCTGTCAATATAACACACCCAGGGAAGAGCAGATTGACCCCACTGTGTCAATATAACACACCCAGGGAAGAGCAGACTGACCCCACTCTGTCAATGTAACACACCCAGGGAAGAGCAGACAGACCCCGTTCTGTCAATGTAACCCACCCAGGGAAGAACAGACTGACCCCACTCTGTCAATGTAACACACCCAGGGAAGAGCAGACTGACCCCTCTCCCTCCATGTAACTCACCCAGGGAAGAGCAGACTGACCCCACTCTGTCAATGTAACACACCCAGGGAAGAGCAGACTGACCCCTCTCCCTCCGTGTAACTCACCCAGGGAAGAGCAGACTGACCCCACTCTTTCAATGTAACACACCCAGGGAAGAGCAGACTGACCGCACTCCCTCAATGTAACACACCCGGGGAAGAGCAGACTGACCCCACCCTGTCAATGTAACACACCCAGGGAAGAGCAGACAGACCCCACTCTGTCAATGTAACACACCCAGGGAAGAGCAGACTGACCCCACTCTGTCAATGTAACACAACCAGGGAAGGGCAAACTGACCCCACTCTGTCAATGTAACATACTCAGGGAATAGCAGTCTGACCCCACTCTGTCAATATATCACACTCAGGGGAGAGCAGACTGACCCCACCCTGTCAATGTAACTCACCCAGGGAAGAGCAGACTGACCTCACTCTGTCAATGTAACACACCGCGGGAAGAGCAGACTGACCCCACTCTGTCAATGTAACACACCCAAGGAAGAGCAGTCTGACCACACTCTGTCAATACAACACACCCAGGGAAGAGCAGACTGACCCCACTCTGTCAATGTTACACACCCAGGGAAGAGCAGACTGACCTCACTCTGTCAATGTCACACACCCAGGGAAGATCAGACTGACCCCACTCTGTCAATGTAACACACCCAAAAAAGAGCAGACTGATCCCACTCTGTCAATGTAACACACCCAGGGAAGAGCAGACTGACCCCTCTCCCTCCATGTAACTCACCCAGGGAAGAACAGACTGACCCCACT
The DNA here is from genome assembly GCF_047496795.1 of Chiloscyllium punctatum. Taxonomy (NCBI): domain Eukaryota; kingdom Metazoa; phylum Chordata; class Chondrichthyes; order Orectolobiformes; family Hemiscylliidae; genus Chiloscyllium; species Chiloscyllium punctatum. Next base: position 57,996,356 of record NC_092759.1, on the reverse strand, counting down.
CTGTCAATGTAACACACCCAGGGAAGAGCAGACTGACCTCTCTCCCTCCATGTAACTCACCCAGGGAAGAGCAGACTGACCCCACTCTGTCAATGTAACACACCCAGAGAGGAGGGACTGACCCCACTCTGTCAATGTAACCCACCCAGTGAAGAGCAGACTGACCCCTCTCCCTCCATGTAACTCACCCAGGGAAGAGCAGACTGACCGCACTCTGTCAATGTAACACACCCAGGGAAGAGCAGACTGACCCCAATCTGTCAATGTGACACTCTCAGTGAAGAGCAGACTGACCCCACTCTGTCAATGTGACACTCTCAGGGAAGAGCAGACTGACCGCACTCTGTCAATGTGAGACTCTCAGGGAAGAGCAGACTGACCCCACTCTGTCAAAGTAACACACCCAGGGAAGAACAGTCTGACCCCACTCTGTCAATGTAACCCACCCAGGGAAGAGCAGACTGACCCCACTCTGTCAATGCAACATACCCAGGGAAGATCAGACTGACCCCACTCTGTCAATACAACACACCCAGGGAAGAGCAGACTGACCCCACTCTGTCAATGTTACACACCCAGGGAAGAGCAGACTGACCTCACTCTGTCAATGTCACACACCCAGGGAAGATCAGACTGACCCCACTCTGTCAATGTAACACACCCAAAAAAGAGCAGACTGATCCCACTCTGTCAATGTAACACACCCAGGGAAGAGCAGACTGACCCCACTCTGTCAATGTAACACACCCAGGGAAGAGCAGACTGACCCCACTCTGTCAATGTAACTCACCCAGGTAAGAGCAGACTGACCCCACCCTGTCAATGTAACACACCCAGTGAAGGGCAGAGTGACCCCACTCTGTCAACGTAACACTCTCAGGGAAGAGCAGACTGACCGCGCTGTGTCAATGTGACACTCTCAGGGAAGAGCAGACCGACCGCACTCTGTCAATGTAACAAACCAAGGGAAGAGCAGACTGACCCCACTGTGTCAATGTAACACACCCAGGGGAGAGCAGACTGACCCCACTCTGTCAATGCAACACACCCAGGGAAGAGCAGACTGACCGCACTCTGTCAATGTAACACACCCAGGGAAGAGCAGACTGACCCCACTCTGTCAATGTGACACTGTCAGCGAAGAGCAGACTGAGCGCACTCTGTCAATGTGACACTCTCAGGGAGAGCAGACTGACCGCACACTGTCAATGTATCAAACCGAGGAAAGAGCAGACTGACCCCACTGTGTCAATGTAACACACCCATGGAAGAGCAGACTGACCCCACTCTGTCAATGCAACAAACCCAGGGAAGAGCAGACTGACCGCACTCTGTCAATGTAACACACCCAGGGAAGGGCAGACTGACCCCACTCTGTCAATGTAACACACTGAGGTAAGAGCAGACTGACCCCACTCTGTCAATGTTACACACCCAGGGAAGAGCAGACTGACCGCACTCTGTCAATGTAACACACCCAGGGAAGAGCAGACTGACCCCAGTCTGTCAATGTAACTCACAAAGGGAAGAGCAGACTGACCCCACTCTGTCAATGTAACAGACCCAGGGAAGAGCAGACTGACTCCACTCTGTCAATGTAACACACCCAGGGAAGAGCAGACTGACCACACTCTGTCAATGTAACACACGCAGGGAAGTGCAGACTGACCACACTCTGTCAAAGTAACACCACCCTGGCAGAGCCGACTGACCCCACTCTGTCAATGTAACACACCCAGGGAAGAGCAGACTGACCCCACTCTGTCAATGTAACACACCCAGGGAAGAGCAGACTGACCACACTCTGTCAATGTAACCCACCCAGTGAAGAGCAGACCGACCCCACTGCGTCAATGTAACACACCCAGTGAAGAGCAGACTGATCCCACTCTGTCAATGTAACACACACAGGGAAGACCTGACTGACCCCACTCAGTCAATGTAACACACAGAGAAGAGCAGACTGACCTCACTCTGTTAATGTAACACACCCAGGGAAGAGCAGACTGACCACACTCTGTCAATGTAACACACACAGGGAAGACCTGACTGACCCCACTCAGTCAATGTAACACACAGGGAAGAGCAGACTGACCTCACTCTGTTAATGTAACACACCCAGGGAAGAGCAGACCGACCCCACTCTCCATATGTAAGACACCCAGGGAAGAGCACACTGACCTCACTCTGTCAATGTAACACCCCCAGGGAAGAGCAGACTGACCTCATTCTGTCAATGTAAGACACCCAGGGAAGTGCAGACTGACCCAACTCTGTCAATGTAACTCACCCAGGGAAGATACGACTGACCCCACTCTGTCAATGTAACACCCCCTGGGAAGAACAGACTGACCCCATTCTGTCAATGTAACTCACTCAGGGAAGAGCAGACTGACCCCACTCTGTCAATGTATCTCACAAAGGGAAGAGCAGACTGACCCCACCCTGTCAATGTAACATATCCAGGGAAGAGCAGACTGACCACACTCTGTCAATGTAACACACCCAGGGAAGTGCAGACTGACTCCACTCTGTCAATGTAACACACCCAGGGAAGAGCAGGCTGACCACACTCTGTCAATGTAACACACCCAGGGAAGAGCAGACTGACCACACTCTGTCAAAGTAACACCACCAGGGCATAGCCGACTGACCCCACTCTGTCAATGTAACACATCCAGGGAAGAGCAGACTGACCCCACTCTGTCAATGTAACACACTCAGGGCAGAGCAGACTGAGCCCAGTCTGTCAATGTAACTCACAAAGGGAAGAGCAGACTGACCCCACTCTGCCAATGTAACCCACCCAGGGAAGAGCAGACTGACTCCACTCTGTCAATGTAACACACCCAGGGAAGAGCAGACTGACCCCAATCTGTCAATGTAAAACACCCAGGGCAGAGCACACTGACCCCACTCTGTCAATGTCACGTACCCAGGGAAGAGCAGACTGACCTCATTCTTTCAATGTCACTCACAAAGGGAAGAGCAGACTGCCCCCACTCTGTCAATGTAAGACACCCAGGGAAGTGCAGACTGACCCAACTCTGTCAATGTAACACACTCAGGGCAGAGCAGACTGAGCCCAGTCTGTCAATGTAACTCACAAAGGGAAGAGCAGACTGACCCCACTCTGTCAATGTAACCCACCCAGGGAAGAGCAGACTGACTCCACTCTGTCAATGTAACACACCCAGGGAAGAGCAGACTGACCACACTCTGTCAATGTAACACACGCAGGGAAGTGCAGACTCACCCCACTCTGTTAATCTAACACACCCAGGGAAGAGCAGACTGACCCTAGTCTGTCAATGTAACTCACAAAGGGAAGAGCAGACTGACCCCACTCTGTCAATGTAACACACCCAGGGAAGAGCAGACTGACTCCACTCTGTCAATGTAACACACCCAGGGAAGAGCAGACTGACCACACTCTGTCAATGTAACACACGCAGGGAAGTGCAGACTGACCACACTCTGTCAAAGTAACACCACCAGGGCAGAGCCGACTGACCCCACTCTGTCAATGTAACACACCCAGGGAAGAGCAGACTGACCCCAGTCTGTCAATGTAACACACCGAGGGAAGAGCAGACTGACCCCACTCTGTCAATGTAACACACCCAGGGAAGAGCAGACTGACCCCACTCTGTCAATGTAACACACCCAGGGAAGAGCAGACTGACCCCAGTCTGTCAAAGTAACTCACAAAGGGAAGAGCAGACTGACCCCACTCTGTCAATGTAACCAACCCAGGGAAGAGCAGACCGACCCCACTGCGTCAATGTAACACACCCAGTGAAGAGCAGACTGATCCCACTCTGTCAAAGTAACACACCCAGGGAAGAGCAGACTGACCCCACTCAGTCAATGTAACACACAGGGAAGAGCAGACTGACCTCACTCTGTTAATGTAACACACCCAGGGAAGAGCAGACTGACCACACTCTGTCAATGTAACACACACAGGGAAGACCTGACTGACACCACTCAGTCAATGTAACACACAGGGAAGAGCAGACTGACCGCACTCTGTTAATGTAACACACCCAGGGAAGAGCAGACCGACCCCACTCTGTAAATGTAAGACACCCAGGGAAGAGCACACTGACCTCACTCTGTCAATGTAATACCCCCAGGGAAGAGCAGACTGACCTCATTCTTTCAATGTCACTCACAAAGGGAAGAGCAGACTGCCCCCACTCTGTCAATGTAACACACCCAGGAAAGAGCAGACTGACCCCTCTGTGTCAATGTAACACACCCAGGGCAGACAAGACTGACCCCACTCTGTCAATGTAACGCACCCAGCGAAGAGCAGACTGACCCCACTCTGTCAATGTAACCCACCCAGGGTAGAGCAGACTGACCCCACTCTGTTAATGTAACCCACCCAGGGAAGAGCAAACTGTTTCCACTCTGTCGATGTAACACACCCTGGGAAGAGCAGACTCACCCCACTCTCTCAATGTAACCCACCCAGGGAAGAGCAGACTGACCCCACTCTGTCAATGTAACACCCCCAGGGAAGAGCAGACTGACCCCACTCTGTCAATGTAACACCCCCAGGGAAGAGCAGACTGACCCAACTCTGTCAATGTAACACACCCAGGGAAGAGCAGACTGACCCCATTCTATCAAAGTAACACACCCAGGGAAGAGCAGACTGACCTCACTCTGTCACTGTAACACACCCAGTGAAGAGCAGACTGACCTCACTCTGTCAATTTAACACACCCAGCGAAGAGCAGACTGACACCACTCTTTCAATGTAACACCCCCAGGGAAGAGCAGACTGACCCCACTCTGTCAATGTAACACCCCCAGGGAAGAGCAGACTGAGCACACTCTGTCAATGTAACACACCCAGGGAAGAGCAGGCTGACCCCACTCTGTCAATGTAACAGACCCAGGGAAGAGCAGACTGACCCCAATCTGTCAGTGTAACACACCCAGGGAAGGACAGACTGACCCCGCTCTGTCAATGTAACCCACCCAGGGAAGAGCAAACTGTTTCCACTCTGTCGATGTAACACACCCTGGGAAGAGCAGACTCACCCCACTCTCTCAATGTAACCCACCCAGGGAAGAGCAGACTGACCCCACTCTGTCAATGTAACACCCCCAGGGAAGAGCAGACTGACCCCACTCTGTCAATGTAACACCCCCAGGGAAGAGCAGACTGACCCAACTCTGTCAATGTAACACACCCAGGGAAGAGCAGACTGACCCCATTCTATCAAAGTAACACACCCAGGGAAGAGCAGACTGACCTCACTCTGTCACTGTAACACACCCAGTGAAGAGCAGACTGACCTCACTCTGTCAATTTAACACACCCAGCGAAGAGCAGACTGACACCACTCTTTCAATGTAACACCCCCAGGGAAGAGCAGACTGACCCCACTCTGTCAATGTAAGACCCCCAGGGAAGAGCAGACTGAGCACACTCTGTCAATGTAACACACCCAGGGAAGAGCAGGCTGACCCCACTCTGTCAATGTAACAGACCCAGGGAAGAGCAGACTGACCCCAATCTGTCAGTGTAACACACCCAGGGAAGGACAGACTGACCCCGCTCTGTCAATGTAACACACCCAGGGAAGAGCAGACCGACCCCACTCTGTCAATGTAACACACGCAGGGAAGAGCAGACTGACCCCACTCTGTCAATGTAACACACCCAGGGAAGAGCAGACTGACACCACTCTCTCAATGTAACACACCCGGGGAAGAGCAGACTGACCCCACTCTGTCAATGTAACACACACAGTGAAGAAGAGACTGATCCCACTGTGTCAATGTAACACTCCCAGGAAGGTGCAGACTGACCCCTCTGTGTCAATGTAACACACCCAGGGAAGACAAGACTGACCCCACTCTGTCAATGTAACGCACCCAGCGAAGAGCAGACTGACCCCACTCTGTCAATGTAACCCAGTCAGGGTAGAGCAGACTGACCCCACTCTGTTTAATGTAACCCACCCAGGGAAGAGGAAACTGTTTCCACTCTGTCTGTGTCACACACCCTGGAAAGAGCAGACTCACCCCACTCTGTCAATGTAACACATCCAGGTAAGAGCAGACTGACCCTTCTCTGTCAATGTATGACACCCAGGGAAGTGCAGACTGACCCAACTCTGTCAATGTAACTCACCCAGGGAAGATACGACTGACCCCACTCTGTCAATGTAACACCCCCTGGGAAGAGCAGACTGACCCCACTCTGTCAATGTATCTCACAAAGGGAAGAGCAGACTGACCCCACCCTGTCAATGTAACATTTCCAGGGAAGAGCAGACTGAGCCCACTCTGTCAATGTAACACACCCAGGGAAGTGCAGACTGACTCCACTTTGTCAATGTAACACACCCAGGGAAGAGCAGGCTGACCACACTCTGTCAATGTATCACACGCAGGGAAGTGCAGACTGACCACACTCTGTCAAAGTAACACCACCAGGTCATAGCCGACTGACCCCACTCTGTCAATGTAACACACCCAGGGAAGAGCAGACTGACACCACTCTCTCAATGTAACACACCCGGGGAAGAGCAGACTGACCCCACTCTGTCAATGTAACACACACAGTAAAGAAGAGACTGATCCCACTGTGTCAATGTAACACTCCCAGGAAGGTGCAGACTGACCCCTCTGTGTCAATGTAACACACCCAGGGAAGACAAGACTGACCCCACTCTGTCAATGTAACGCACCCAGCGAAGAGCAGACTGACCCCACTCTGTCAATGTAACCCAGTCAGGGTAGAGCAGACTGACCCCACTCTGTTTAATGTAACCCACCCAGGGAAGAGGAAACTGTTTCCACTCTGTCTGTGTAACACACCCTGGAAAGAGCAGACTCACCCCACTCTGTCAATGTAACACATCCAGGTAAGAGCAGACTGACCCTTCTCTGTCAATGTATGACACCCAGGGAAGTGCAGACTGACCCAACTCTGTCAATGTAACTCACCCAGGGAAGATACGACTGACCCCACTCTGTCAATGTAACACCCCCTGGGAAGAGCAGACTGACCCCACTCTGTCAATGTATCTCACAAAGGGAAGAGCAGACTGACCCCACCCTGTCAATGTAACATATCCAGGGAAGAGCAGACTGACCCCACTCTGTCAATGTAACACACCCAGGGAAGTGCAGACTGACTCCACTTTGTCAATGTAACACACCCAGGGAAGAGCAGGCTGACCACACTCTGTCAATGTATCACACGCAGGGAAGTGCAGACTGACCACACTCTGTCAAAGTAACACCACCAGGTCATAGCCGACTGACCCCACTCTGTCAATGTAACACACCCAGGGAAGAGCAGACTGACCCCACTCTGTCAATGTAACACACTCAGGGCAGAGCAGACTGAGCCCAGTCTGTCAATGTAACTCACAAAGGGAAGAGCAGACTGACCCCACTCTGTCAATGTAACCCACCCAGGGAAGAGCAGACTGACTCCACTCTGTCAATGTAACACACCCAGGAAAGAGCAGACTGACCACACTCTGTCAATGTAACACACGCAGGGAAGTGCAGACTGACCCCACTCTATCAATGTAACACACCCAGGGAAGAGCAGACTGACCACACTCTGTCAATGTAACTAACAAAGGGAAGAGCAGACTGACCCCATTCTGTCAATGTAACACACCCAGGGAAGAGCAGACTGACTCCACTCTGTCAATGTAACACACCCAGGGAAGAGCAGACTGACCACACTCTGTCAATGTAACACACGCAGGGAAGTGCAGACTGACCACACTCTGTCAAAGTAACCCAACCAGTGAAGAGCAGACCGACCCCACTGCGTGAATGTAACACACCCAGTGAAGAGCAGACTGATCCCACTCTGTCAATGTAACACACACAGGGAAGACCTGACTGACCCCACTCAGTCAATGTAACACACAGAGAAGAGCAGACTGACCTCACTCTGTTAATGTAACACACCCAGGGAAGAGCAGACTGACCACACTCTGTCAATGTAACACACACAGGGAAGACCTGACTGACCCCACTCAGTCAATGTAACACACAGGGAAGAGCCGACTGACCCCACTCTGTCAATGTAACACACCCAGGGAAGAGCAGACTGACCCCACTCTGTCAATGTAACACACCCAGGGAAGAGCAGACTGACCCCAGTCTGTCAATGTAACTCACAAAGGGAAGAGCAGACTGACCCCACTCTGTCAATGTAACCCACCCAGTGAAGAGCAGACCGACCCCACTGCGTCAATGTAACACACCCAGTGAAGAGCAGACTGATCCCACTCTGTCAATGTAACACACACAGGGAAGACCTGACTGACCCCACTCAGTCAATGTAACACACAGAGAAGAGCAGACTGACCTCACTCTGTTAATGTAACACACCCAGGGAAGAGCAGACTGACCACACTCTGTCAATGTAACACACACAGGGAAGACCTGACTGACCTCACTCAGTCAATGTAACACACAGGGAAGAGCAGACTGACCCCACTCTGTCAATGTAACACACCCAGGGAAGAGCAGACTGACCCCACTCTGTAAATGTAACACACCCAGGGAAGAGCAGACTGACCCCAGTCTGTCAATGTAACTCACAAAGGGAAGAGCAGACTGACCCCACTCTGTCAATGTAACCCACCCAGTGAAGAGCAGACCGACCCCACTGCGTCAATGTAACACACCCAGTGAAGAGCAGACTGACACCACTCTTTCAATGTAACACCCCCAGGGAAGAGCAGACTGACCCCACTCTGTCAATGTAACACCCCCAGGGAAGAGCAGACTGAGCACACTCTGTCAATGTAACACACCCAGGGAAGAGCAGGCTGACCCCACTCTGTCAATGTAACAGACCCAGGGAAGAGCAGACTGACCCCAATCTGTCAGTTTAACACACCCAGGGAAGGACAGACTGACCCCGCTCTGTCAATGTAACCCACCCAGGGAAGAGCAAACTGTTTCCACTCTGTCGATGTAACACACCCTGGGAAGAGCAGACTCACCCCACTCTCTCAATGTAACCCACCCAGGGAAGAGCAGACTGACCCCACTCTGTCAATGTAACACCCCCAGGGAAGAGCAGACTGACCCCACTCTGTCAATGTAACACCCCCAGGGAAGAGCAGACTGACCCAACTCTGTCAATGTAACTCACCCAGGGAAGAGCAGACTGACCCCATTCTATCAAAGTAACACACCCAGGGAAGAGCAGACTGACCTCACTCTGTCACTGTAACACACCCAGTGAAGAGCAGACTGACCTCACTCTGTCAATTTAACACACCCAGCGAAGAGCAGACTGACACCACTCTTTCAATGTAACACCCCCAGGGAAGAGCAGACTGACCCCACTCTGTCAATGTAAGACCCCCAGGGAAGAGCAGACTGAGCACACTCTGTCAATGTAACACACCCAGGGAAGAGCAGGCTGACCCCACTCTGTCAATGTAACAGACCCAGGGAAGAGCAGACTGACCCCAATCTGTCAGTGTAACACACCCAGGGAAGGACAGACTGACCCCGCTCTGTCAATGTAACACACCCAGGGAAGAGCAGACCGACCCCACTCTGTCAATGTAACACACGCAGGGAAGAGCAGACTGACCCCACTCTGTCAATGTAACACACCCAGGGAAGAGCAGACTGACACCACTCTCTCAATGTAACACACCCGGGGAAGAGCAGACTGACCCCACTCTGTCAATGTAACACACACAGTGAAGAAGAGACTGATCCCACTGTGTCAATGTAACACTCCCAGGAAGGTGCAGACTGACCCCTCTGTGTCAATGTAACACACCCAGGGAAGACAAGACTGACCCCACTCTGTCAATGTAACGCACTCAGCGAAGAGCAGACTGACCCCACTCTGTCAATGTAACCCAGTCAGGGTAGAGCAGACTGACCCCACTCTGTTTAATGTAACCCACCCAGGGAAGAGGAAACAGTTTCCACTCTGTCTGTGTCACACACCCTGGAAAGAGCAGACTCACCCCACTCTGTCAATGTAACACATCCAGGTAAGAGCAGACTGACCCTTCTCTGTCAATGTATGACACCCAGGGAAGTGCAGACTGACCCAACTCTGTCAATGTAACTCACCCAGGGAAGATACGACTGACCCCACTCTGTCAATGTAACACCCCCTGGGAAGAGCAGACTGACCCCACTCTGTCAATGTATCTCACAAAGGGAAGAGCAGACTGACCCCACCCTGTCAATGTAACATATCCAGGGAAGAGCAGACTGACCCCACTCTGTCAATGTAACACACCCAGGGAAGTGCAGACTGACTCCACTTTGTCAATGTAACACACCCAGGGAAGAGCAGGCTGACCACACTCTGTCAATGTATCACACGCAGGGAAGTGCAGACTGACCACACTCTGTCAAAGTAACACCACCAGGTCATAGCCGACTGACCCCACTCTGTCAATGTAACACACCCAGGGAAGAGCAGACTGACACCACTCTCTCAATGTAACACACCCGGGGAAGAGCAGACTGACCCCACTCTGTCAATGTAACACACACAGTGAAGAAGAGACTGATCCCACTGTGTCAATGTAACACTCCCAGGAAGGTGCAGACTGACCCCTCTGTGTCAATGTAACACACCCAGGGAAGACAAGACTGACCCCACTCTGTCAATGTAACGCACCCAGCGAAGAGCAGACTGACCCCACTCTGTCAATGTAACCCAGTCAGGGTAGAGCAGACTGACCCCTCTCTGTTTAATGTAACCCACCCAGGGAAGAGGAAACTGTTTCCACTCTGTCTGTGTAACACACCCTGGAAAGAGCAGACTCACCCCACTCTGTCAATGTAACACATCCAGGTAAGAGCAGACTGACCCTTCTCTGTCAATGTATGACACCCAGGGAAGTGCAGACTGACCCAACTCTGTCAATGTAACTCACCCAGGGAAGATACGACTGACCCCACTCTGTCAATGTAACACCCCCTGGGAAGAGCAGACTGACCCCACTCTGTCAATGTATCTCACAAAGGGAAGAGCAGACTGACCCCACCCTGTCAATGTAACATATCCAGGGAAGAGCAGACTGACCCCACTCTGTCAATGTAACACACCCAGGGAAGTGCAGACTGACTCCACTTTGTCAATGTAACACACCCAGGGAAGAGCAGGCTGACCACACTCTGTCAATGTATCACACGCAGGGAAGTGCAGACTGACCACACTCTGTCAAAGTAACACCACCAGGTCATAGCCGACTGACCCCACTCTGTCAATGTAACACACCCAGGGAAGAGCAGACTGACCCCACTCTGTCAATGTAACACACTCAGGGCAGAGCAGACTGAGCCCAGTCTGTCAATGTAACTCACAAAGGGAAGAGCAGACTGACCCCACTCTGTCAATGTAACCCACCCAGGGAAGAGCAGACTGACTCCACTCTGTCAATGTAACACACCCAGGAAAGAGCAGACTGACCACACTCTGTCAATGTAACACACGCAGGGAAGTGCAGACTGACCCCACTCTGTCAATGTAACACACCCAGGGAAGAGCAGACTGACCCCAGTCTGTCAATGTAACTCACAAAGGGAAGAGCAGACTGACCCCATTCTGTCAATGTAACACACCCAGGGAAGAGCAGACTGACTCCACTCTGTCAATGTAACACACCCAGGGAAGAGCAGACTGACAACACTCTGTCAATGTAACACACGCAGGGAAGTGCAGACTGACCACACTCTGTCAAAGTAACCCAACCAGTGAAGAGCAGACCGACCCCACTGCGTGAATGTAACACACCCAGTGAAGAGCAGACTGATCCCACTCTGTCAATGTAACACACACAGGGAAGACCTGACTGACCCCACTCAGTCAATGTAACACACAGAGAAGAGCAGACTGACCTCACTCTGTTAATGTAACACACCCAGGGAAGAGCAGACTGACCACACTCTGTCAATGTAACACACACAGGGAAGACCTGACTGACCCCACTCAGTCAATGTAACACACAGGGAAGAGCCGACTGACCCCACTCTGTCAATGTAACACACCCAGGGAAGAGCAGACTGACCCCACTCTGTCAATGTAACACACCCAGGGAAGAGCAGACTGACCCCAGTCTGTCAATGTAACTCACAAAGGGAAGAGCAGACTGACCCCACTCTGTCAATGTAACCCACCCAGTGAAGAGCAGACCGACCCCACTGCGTCAATGTAACACACCCAGTGAAGAGCAGACTGATCCCACTCTGTCAATGTAACACACACAGGGAAGACCTGACTGACCCCACTCAGTCAATGTAACACACAGAGAAGAGCAGACTGACCTCACTCTGTTAATGTAACACACCCAGGGAAGAGCAGACTGACCACACTCTGTCAATGTAACACACACAGGGAAGACCTGACTGACCCCACTCAGTCAATGTAACACACAGGGAAGAGCAGACTGACCTCACTCTGTTAATGTAACACACCCAGGGAAGAGCAGACCGACCACACTCTGCATATGTAAGACACACAGGGAAGAGCACACTGACCTCACTCTGTCAATGTAACACCCCCAGGGAAGAGCAGACTGACCTCACTCTGTTAATGTAACACACCCAGGGAAGAGCAGACTGACCACACTCTGTCAATGTAACACACACAGGGAAGACCTGACTGACCCCACTCAGTCAATGTAACACACAGGGAAGAGCAGACTGACCGCACTCTGTTAATGTAACACACCCAGGGAAGAGCAGACCGACCCCACTCTGTAAATGTAAGACACCCAGGGAAGAGCACACTGACCTCACTCTGTCAATGTAATACCCCCAGGGAAGAGCAGACTGACCTCATTCTTTCAATGTCACTCACAAAGGGAAGAGCAGACTGCCACCACTCTGTCAATGTAACACACCCAGGAAAGAGCAGACTGACCCCTCTGTGTCAATGTAACACACCCAGGGCAGACAAGACTGACCCCACTCTGTCAATGTAACGCACCCAGCGAAGAGCAGACTGACCCCACTCTGTCAACGTAACCCACCCAGGGTAGAGCAGACTGACCCCACTCTGTTAATGTAACCCACCCAGCGAAGAGCAAACTGTTTCCACTCTGTCGATGTAACACACCCTGGGAAGAGCAGACTCACCCCACTCTCTCAATGTAACCCACCCAGGGAAGAGCAGACTGACCCCACTCTGTCAATGTAACACCCCCAGGGAAGAGCAGACTGACCCCACTCTGTCAATGTAAAACCCCCAGGGAAGAGCAGACTGACCCAACTCTGTCAATGTAACACACCCAGGAAAGAGCAGACTGACCCCATTCTATCAAAGTAACACACCCAGGGAAGAGCAGACTGACCTCACTCTGTAACTGTAACACACCCAGTGAAGAGCAGACTGACCTCACTCTGTCAATTTAACACACCCAGCGAAGAGCAGACTGACACCACTCTTTCAATGTAACACCCCCAGGGAAGAGCAGACTGACCCCACTCTGTCAATGTAAGACCCCCAGGGAAGAGCAGACTGAGCACACTCTGTCAATGTAACACACCCAGGGAAGAGCAGGCTGACCCCACTCTGTCAATGTAACAGACCCAGGGAAGGGCAGACTGACCCCAATCTGTCAGTGTAACACACCCAGGGAAGGACAGACTGACCCCGCTCTGTCAATGTAACACACCCAGGGAAGAGCAGACCGACCCCACTCTGTCAATGTAACACACGCAGGGAAGAGCAGACTGACCCCACTCTGTCAATGTAACACACCCAGGGAAGAGCAGACTGACACCACTCTCTCAATGTAACACACCCGGGGAAGAGCAGACTGACCCCACTCTGTCAATGTAACACACACAGTGAAGAAGAGACTGATCCCACTGTGTCAATGTAACACTCCCAGGAAGGTGCAGACTGACCCCTCTGTGTCAATGTAACACACCCAGGGAAGACAAGACTGACCCCACTCTGTCAATGTAACGCACCCAGCGAAGAGCAGACTGACCACACTCTGTCAATGTAACACACACAGGGAAGACCTGACTGACCCCACTCAGTCAATGTAACACACAGGGAAGAGCCGACTGACCCCACTCTGTCAATGTAACACACCCAGGGAAGAGCAGACTGACCCCACTCTGTCAATGTAACACACCCAGGGAAGAGCAGACTGACCCCAGTCTGTCAATGTAACTCACAAAGGGAAGAGCAGACTGACCCCACTCTGTCAATGTAACCCACCCAGTGAAGAGCAGACCGACCCCACTGCGTCAATGTAACACACCCAGTGAAGAGCAGACTGATCCCACTCTGTCAATGTAACACACACAGGGAAGACCTGACTGACCCCACTGCGTCAATGTAACACACAGAGAAGAGCAGACTGACCTCACTCTGTTAATGTAACACACCCAGGGAAGAGCAGACTGACCACACTCTGTCAAATTAACACACACAGGGAAGACCTGACTGACCCCACTCAGTCAATGTAACACACAGGGAAGAGCAGACTGACCTCACTCTGTTAATGTAACACACCCAGGGAAGAGCAGACCGACCCCACTCTGCATATGTAAGACATCCAGGGAAGAGCACACTGACCTCACTCTGTCAATGTAACACCCCCAGGGAAGAGCAGACTGACCTCATTCTTTCAATGTCACTCACAAAGGGAAGAGCAGACTGCCCCCACTCTGTCAATGTAAGACACCCAGGGAAGTGCAGACTGACCCAACTCTGTCAATGTAACTCACCCAGGGAAGATACGACTGACCCCACTCTGTCAATGTAACACCCCCTGGGAAGAACAGACTGACCCCATTCTGTCAATGTAACTCACTCAGGGAAGAGCAGACTGACCCCACTCTGTCAATGTAACACATCCAGGGAAAAGCAGACTGACCCCACTCTCTCAATGTAACACACCCGGGGAAGAGCAGACTGACCCCACTCTGTCAATGTAACACACCCAGGGAAGAGCAGACTGACCCCACTCTGTCAATGTAACACACCCAGGGAAGAGCAGACTGACCCCACTCTGTCAATGTAACACATCCAGGGAAAAGCAGACTGACCCCACTCTCTCAATGTAACACACCCAGGGAAGAGCAGACTGACCCCACTCTGTCAATGTAACACATCCAGGGAAAAGCAGACTGACCCCACTCTCTCAATGTAACCCAGTCAGGTTAGAGCAGACAGACCACACTCTGTTAATGTAACCCACCCAGGGAAGAGCAAACTTTTTCCACTCTGTCTGTGTAACACACCCAGGGAAGAGCAGACTGACCCCACTCTGTCAATGTAACACACCCAGGGAAGAGCAGACTGACCCCACTCTCTCAATGTAACACACCCGGGGAAGAGCAGACTGACCCCACTCTGTCAATGTAACACACACAGTGAAGAACAGACTGATCCCACTGTGTCAATGTAACACTCCCAGGAAAGTGCAGACAGAACCCTCTGTGTCAATGTAACACACCCAGGGAAGACAAGACTGACCCCACTCTGTCAATGTAACGCACCCAGCGAAGAGCAGACTGACCCCACTCTGTCAATGTAACCCAGTCAGGGTAGAGCAGACTGACCCCACTCTGTTAATGTAACCCACCCAGGGAAGAGCAAACTGTTTCCACTCTGTCTGTGTAACACACCCTGGGAAGAGCAGACTGACCCCACTCTGTCAATGTAACACATCCAGGTAAGAGCAGACTGACCCTTCTCTGTCAATGTAAGACACCCAGGGAAGTGCAGACTGACCCAACTCTGTCAATGTAACTCACCCAGGGAAGATACGACTGACCCCACTCTGTCAATGTAACACCCCCTGGGAAGAGCAGACTGACCCCATTCTGTCAATGTAACTCACTCAGGGAAGAGCAGACTGACCCCACTCTGTCAATGTATCTCACAAAGGGATGAGCAGACTGACCCCACCCTGTCAATGTAACATATCCAGGGAAGAGCAGACTGACCCCACTCTGTCAATGTAACACACCCAGGGTAGAGCAGACTGACCCCACTCTGTTAATGTAACCCACCCAGGGAAGAGCAAACTGTTTCCACTCTGTCGATGTAACACACCCTGGGAAGAGCAGACTCACCCCACTCTCTGAATGTAACCCACCCAGGGAAGAGCAGACTGACCCCACTCTGTCAATGTAACACCCCCAGGGAAGAGCAGACTGACCCCACTCTGTCAATGTAACACCCCCAGGGAAGAGCAGACTGACCCAACTCTGTCAATGTAACACACCCAGGGAAGAGCAGACTGACCCCATTCTATCAAATTAACACACCCAGGGAAGAGCAGACTGACCTCACTCTGTCACTGTAACACACCCAGTGAAGAGCAGACTGACCTCACTCTGTCAATTTAACACACCCAGCGAAGAGCAGACTGACACCACTCTTTCAATGTAACACCCCCAGGGAAGAGCAGACTGACCCCACTCTGTCAATGTAACACCCCCAGGGAAGAGCAGACTGAGCACACTCTGTCAATGTAACACACCCAGGGAAGAGCAGACTGACCCCACTCTGTCAATGTAACAGACCCAGGGAAGAGCAGACTGACCCCAATCTGTCAGTGTAACACACCCAGGGAAGGACAGACTGACCCCCCTCTGTCAATGTAACACACCCAGGGAAGAGCAGACCGACCCCACTCTGTCAATGTAACACACGCAGGGAAGAGCAGACTGACCCCACTCTGTCAATGTAACACACCCAGGGAAGAGCAGACTGACCCCACTCTCTCAATGTAACACACCCGGGGAAGAGCAGACTGACCCCACTCTGTCAATGTAACACACACAGTGAAGAAGAGACTGATCCCACTGTGTCAATGTAACACTCCCAGGAAGGTGCAGACTGATCCCTCTGTGTCAATGTAACACACCCAGGGAAGACAAGACTGACCCCACTCTGTCAATGTAACGCACCCAGCGAAGAGCAGACTGACCCCACTCTGTCAATGTAACCCAGTCAGGGTAGAGCAGACTGACCCCACTCTGTTAATGTAACCCACCCAGGGAAGAGCAAACTGTTTCCACTCTGTCTGTGTAACACACCCTGGGAAGAGCAGACTCACCCCACTCTGTCAATGTAACACATCCAGGTAAGAGCAGACTGACCCTTCTCTGTCAATGTAAGACACCCAGGGAAGTGCAGACTGACCCAACTCTGTCAATGTAACTCACTCAGGGAAGATACGACTGACCCCACTCTGTCAATGTAACACCCCCTTGGAAGAGCAGACTGACCCCACTCTGTCAATGTATCTCACAAAGGGAAGAGCAGACTGACCCCACCCTGTCAATGTAACATATCCAGGGAAGAGCAGACTGACCCCACTCTGTCAATGTAACACACCCAGGGAAGTGCAGACTGACTCCACTCTGTCAATGTAACACACCCAGGGAAGAGCAGGCTGACCACACTCTGTCAATGTAACACACGCAGGGAAGTGCAGACTGACCACACTCTGTCAAAGTAACACCACCAGGGCATAGCCGACTGACCCCACTCTGTCAATGTAACACACACAGGGAAGAGCAGACTGACCCCACTCTGTCAATGTAACACACTCAGGGCTGAGCAGACTGAGCCCAGTCTGTCAATGTAACTCACAAAGGGAAGAGCAGACTGACCCCACTCTGTCAATGTAACCCACCCAGGGAAGAGCAGACTGACTCCACTCTGTCAATGTAACACACCCAGGGAAGAGCAGACTGACCACACTCTGTCAATGTAACACACGCAGGGAAGTGCAGACTGACCCCACTCTGTCAATGTAACACACCCAGGGAAGAGCAGACTGACCCCAGTCTGTCAATGGAACTCACAAAGGGAAGAGCAGACTGACCCCACTCTGTCAATGTAACACACCCAGGGAAGAGCAGACTGACTCCACTCTGTCAATGTAACACACCCAGGGAAGAGCAGACTGACCACACTCTGTCAATGTAACACACGCAGGGAAGTGCAGACTGACCACACTCTGTCAAAGTAACCCACCCAGTGAAGAGCAGACCGACCCCACTGCGTCAATGTAACACACCCAGTGAAGAGCAGACTGATCCCACTCTGTCAATGTAACACACACAGGGAAGACCTGACTGACCCCACTCAGTCAATGTAACACACAGAGAAGAGCAGACTGACCTCACTCTGTTAATGTAACACACCCAGGGAAGAGCAGACTGACCACACTCTGTCAATGTAACACACACAGGGAAGACCAGACTGACCCCACTCAGTCAATGTAACACATAGGGAAGAGCCGACTGACCCCACTCTGTCAATGTAACACACCCAGGGAAGAGCAGACTGACCCCACTCTGTCAATGTAACACACCCAGGGAAGAGCAGACTGATCCCACTCTGTCAATGTAACACACACAGGGAAGACCTGACTGACCCCACTCAGTCAATGTAACACACAGAGAAGAGCAGACTGACCTCACTCTGTTAATGTAACACACCCAGGGAAGAGCAGACTGACCACACTCTGTCAATGTAACACACACAGGGAAGACTTGACTGACCCCACTCAGTCAATGTAACACACAGGGAAGAGCCGACTGACCCCACTCTGTCAATGTAACACACCCAGGGAAGAGCAGACTGACCACACTCTGTCAATGTAACACACACAGGGAAGACCTGACTGACCCCACTCAGTCAATGTAACACACAGGGAAGAGCCGACTGACCCCACTCTGTCAATGTAACACACCCAGGGAAGAGCAGACTGACCCCACTCTGTCAATGTAACACACCCAGGGAAGAGCAGACTGACCCCAGTCTGTCAATATAACTCACAAAGGGAAGAGCAGACTGACCCCACTCTGTCCATGTAACCCACCCAGTGAAGAGCAGACCGACCCCACTGCGTCAATGTAACACACCCAGTGAAGAGCAGACTGATCCCACTCTGTCAATGTAACACACACAGGGAAGACCTGACTGACCCCACTCAGTCAATGTAACACACAGAGAAGAGCAGACTGACCTCACTCAGTTAATGTAACACACCCAGTGAAGAGCAGACTGACCACACTCTGTCAATGTAACACACACAGGGAAGACCTGACTGACCCCACTCAGTCAATGTAACACACAGGGAAGAGCAGACTGACCTCACTCTGTTAATGTAACACACCCAGGGAAGAGCAGACCGACCCCACTCTGCATATGTAAGACACCCAGGGAAGAGCACACTGACCTCACTCTGTCAATGTAACACCCCCAGGGAAGAGCAGACTGACCTCATTCTTTCAATGTCACTCACAAAGGGAAGAGCAGACTGCCCCCACTCTGTCAATGTAACATATCCAGGGAAGAGCAGACTGACCCCACTCTGTCAATGTAACACACCCAGGGAAGTGCAGACTGACTCCACTCTGTCAATGTAACACACCCAGGGAAGAGCAGGCTGACCACACTCTGTCAATGTATCACACGCAGGGAAGTGCAGACTGACCACACTCTGTCAAAGTAACACCACCAGGTCATAGCCGACTGACCCCACTCTGTCAAGGTAACACACCCAGGGAAGAGCAGACTGACCCCACTCTGTCAATGTAACACACTCAGGGCAGAGCAGACTGAGCCCAGTCTGTCAATGTAACTCACAAAGGGAAGAGCAGACTGACCCCACTCTGTCAATGTAACCCACTCAGGGAAGAGCAGACTGACTCCACTCTGTCAATGTAACACACCCAGGAAAGAGCAGACTGACCACACTCTGTCAATGTAACACACGCAGGGAAGTGCAGACTGACCACACTCTGTCAATGTAACACACCCTGGGAAGAGCAGACTGACCCCAGTCTGTCAATGTAACTCACAAAGGGAAGAGCAGACTGACCCCACTCTGTCAATGTAACACACCCAGGGAAGAGCAGACTGACTCCACTCTGTCAATGTAACACACCCAGGGAAGAGCAGACTGACCACACTCTGTCAATGTAACACACGCAGGGAAGTGCAGACTGACCACACTCTGTCAAAGTAACCCACGCAGTGAAGAGCAGACCGACCCCACTGCGTCAATGTAACACACCCAGTGAAGAGCAGACTGATCCCACTCTGTCAATGTAACACACACAGGGAAGACCTGACTGACCCCACTCAGTCAATGTAACACACACAGAAGAGCAGACTGACCTCACTCTGTCAATGTAACACACACAGGGAAGACCTGACTGACCCCACTCAGTCAATGTAACACACAGGGAAGAGCCGACTGACCCCACTCTGTCAATGTAACACACCCAGGGAAGAGCAGACTGACCCCACTCTGTCAATGTAACACACCCAGGGAAGAGCAGACTGACCCCAGTCTGTCAATGTAACTCACAAAGGGAAGAGCAGACTGACCCCACTCTGTCAATGTAACCCACCCAGTGAAGAGCAGACCGACCCCACTGCGTCAATGTAACACACCCAGTGAAGAGCAGACTGATCCCACTCTGTCAATGTAACACACACAGGGAAGACCTGACTGACCCCACTGCGTCAATGTAACACACAGAGAAGAGCAGACTGACCTCACCCTGTTAATGTAACACACCCAGGGAAGAGCAGACTGACCACACTCTGTCAATGTAACACACACAGGGAAGACCTGACTGACCCCACTTAGTCAATGTAACACACAGGGAAGAGCAGTCTGACCTCACTCTGTTAATGTAACACACCCAGGGAAGAGCAGACCGACCCCACTCTGCATATGTAAGACACCCAGGGAAGAGCACACTGACCTCACTCTGTCAATGTAACACCCCCAGGGAAGAGCAGACTGACCTCATTCTTTCAATGTAAGACACCCAGGGAAGTGCAGACTGACCCAACTCTGTCAATGTAACTCACCCAGGGAAGATACGACTGACCCCACTGTGTCAATGTAACACCCCCTGGGAAGAGCAGACTGACCCCATTCTGTCAATGTAACTCACTCAGGGAAGAGCAGACTGTCCCCACTCTGTCAATGTATCTCACAAAGGGAAGAGTAGACTGACCCCACCCTGTCAATGTAACTTATCCAGGGAAGAGCAGACTGACCCCACTCTGTCAATGTAACACACCCAGGGAAGTGCAGACTGACTCCACTCTGTCAATGTAACACACCCAGGGAAGAGCAGACTGACCACACTCTGTCAAAGTAAAATAACCAGGGCATAGCCGACTGACCCCACTCTGTCAATGTAACACACCCAGGGAAGAGCAGACTGACCCCACTCTGTCAATGTAACACACTCAGGGCAGAGCAGACTGACCCCAGTCTGTCAATGTAACTCACAAAGGGAAGAGCAGACTGACCCCACTCTGTCAATGTAACCAACCCAGGGAAGAGCAGACTGACTCCACTCTGTCAATGTGACACACCCAGGGAAGAGCAGACTGACCCCAATCTGTCAATGTAAAACACCCAGGGCAGAGCACACTGACCCCACTCTGTCAATGTCACGCACCCAGGGAAGAGCAGACTGACCTCATTCGTTCAATGTCACTCACAACGGGAAGAGCAGACTGCCCCCACTCTGTCAATGTAACACACCCAGGAAAGAGCAGACTGACCCCTCTGTGTCAATGTAACACACCCAGGGCAGACAAGACTGACCCCACTCTGTCAATGTAACGCACCCAGCGAAGAGCAGACTGACTCCACTCTGTCAATGTAACCCATCCAGGGTAGAGCAGACTGACCCCACTATCTCAATGTAACCCACCCATGGAAGAGCAGACTGACCCCACTCTGTCAATGTAACACCCCCAGGGAAGAGCAGACTGACCCCACTCTGTCAATGTAACTCACCCAGGGAAGAGCAGACTGACCCCACTCTGTCAATGTAACACACCCAGGGAAGAGCAGACTGACCCCACTCTGTCAATGTAACACATCCAGGGAAAAGCAGACTGACCCCACTCTCTCAATGTAACTCACCCGGGGAAGAACAGACTGACCCCACTCTGTCAATGTAACACATCCAGGGAAAAGCAGACTGACCCCACTCTCTCAATGTAACCCAGTCAGGTTAGAGCAGACTGACCACACTCTGTTAATGTAACCCACCCAGGGAAGAGCAAACTTTTTCCACTCTGTCTGTGTAACACACCCAGGGAAGAGCAGACTGACCCCACTCTGTCAATGTAACACACCCAGGGAAGAGCAGACTGACCCCACTCTCTCAATGTAACACACCCGGGGAAGAGCAGACTGACCCCACTCTGTCAATGTAACACACACAGTGAAGAACAGACTGATCCCACTGTGTCAATGTAACACTCCCAGGAAAGTGCAGACTGACCCCTCTGTGTCAATGTAACACACCCAGGGAAGACAAGACTGACCCCACTCTGTCAATGTAACGCACCCAGCGAAGAGCAGACTGACCCCACTCTGTCAATGTAACCCAGTCAGGGTAGAGCAGACTGACCCCACTCTGTTAATGTAACCCACCCAGGGAAGAGCAAACTGTTTCCACTCTGTCTGTGTAACACACCCTGGGAAGAGCAGACTGACCCCACTCTGTCAATGTAACACATCCAGGTAAGAGCAGACTGACCCTTCTCTGTCAATGTAAGACACCCAGGGAAGTGCAGACTGACCCAACTCTGTCAATGTAACTCACCCAGGGAAGATACGACTGACCCCACTCTGTCAATGTAACACCCCCTGGGAAGAGCAGACTGACCCCATTCTGTCAATGTAACTCACTCAGGGAAGAGCAGACTGACCCCACTCTGTCAATGTATCTCACAAAGGGAAGAGCAGACTGACCCCACCCTGTCAATGTAACATATCCAGGGAAGAGCAGACTGACCCCACTCTGTCAATGTAACACACCCAGGGTAGAGCAGACTGACCCCACTCTGTTAATGTAACCCACCCAGGGAAGAGCAAACTGTTTCCACTCTGTCGATGTAACACACCCTGGGAAGAGCAGACTCACCCCACTCTCTGAATGTAACCCACCCAGGGAAGAGCAGACTGACCCCACTCTGTCAATGTAACACCCCCAGGGAAGAGCAGACTGACCCCACTCTGTCAATGTAACACCCCCAGGGAAGAGCAGACTGACCCAACTCTGTCAATGTAACACACCCAGGGAAGAGCAGACTGACCCCATTCTATCAAAGTAACACACCCAGGGAAGAGCAGACTGACCTCACTCTGTCACTGTAACACACCCAGTGAAGAGCAGACTGACCTCACTCTGTCAATTTAACACACCCAGCGAAGAGCAGACTGACACCACTCTTTCAATGTAACACCCCCAGGGAAGAGCAGACTGACCCCACTCTGTCAATGTAACACCCCCAGGGAAGAGCAGACTGAGCACACTCTGTCAATGTAACACACCCAGGGAAGAGCAGACTGACCCCACTCTGTCAATGTAACAGACCCAGGGAAGAGCAGACTGACCCCAATCTGTCAGTGTAACACACCCAGGGAAGGACAGACTGACCCCCCTCTGTCAATGTAACACACCCAGGGAAGAGCAGACCGACCCCACTCTGTCAATGTAACACACGCAGGGAAGAGCAGACTGACCCCACTCTGTCAATGTAACACACCCAGGGAAGAGCAGACTGACCCCACTCTCTCAATGTAACACACCCGGGGAAGAGCAGACTGACCCCACTCTGTCAATGTAACACACACAGTGAAGAAGAGACTGATCACACTGTGTCAATGTAACACTCCCAGGAAGGTGCAGACTGACCCCTCTGTGTCAATGTAACACACCCAGGGAAGACAAGACTGACCCCACTCTGTCAATGTAACGCACCCAGCGAAGAGCAGACTGACCCCACTCTGTCAATGTAACCCAGTCAGGGTAGAGCAGACTGACCACACTCTGTCAATGTAACACATCCAGGTAAGAGCAGACTGACCCTTCTCTGTCAATGTAAGACACCCAGGGAAGTGCAGACTGACCCAACTCTGTCAATGTAACTCACTCAGGGAAGATACGACTGACCCCACTCTGTCAATGTAACACCCCCTTGGAAGAGCAGACTGACCCCACTCTGTCAATGTATCTCACAAAGGGAAGAGCAGACTGACCCCACCCTGTCAATGTAACATATCCAGGGAAGAGCAGACTGACCCCACTCTGTCAATGTAACACACCCAGGGAAGTGCAGACTGACTCCACTCTGTCAATGTAACACACCCAGGGAAGAGCAGGCTGACCACACTCTGTCAATGTAACACACGCAGGGAAGTGCAGACTGACCACACTCTGTCAAAGTAACACCACCAGGGCATAGCCGACTGACCCCACTCTGTCAATGTAACACACCCAGGGAAGAGCAGACTGACCCCACTCTGTCAATGTAACACACTCAGGGCAGAGCAGACTGAGCCCAGTCTGTCAATGTAACGCACAAAGGGAAGAGCAGACTGACCCCACTCTGTCAATGTAACCCACCCAGGGAAGAGCAGACTGACTCCACTCTGTCAATGTAACACACCCAGGGAAGAGCAGACTGACCACACTCTGTCAATGTAACACACGCAGGGAAGTGCAGACTGACCCCACTCTGTCAATGTAACACACCCAGGGAAGAGCAGACTGACCCCACTCTGTCAATGTAACTCACAAAGGGAAGAGCAGACTGACCCCACTCTGTCAATGTAACACACCCAGGGAAGAGCAGACTGACTCCACTCTGTCAATGTAACACACCCAGGGAAGAGCAGACTGACCACACTCTGTCAATATAACACACGCAGGGACGTGCAGACTGACCACACTCTGTCAAAGTAACCCACCCAGTGAAGAGCAGACCGACCCCACTGCGTCAATGTAACACACCCAGTGAAGAGCAGACTGATCCCACTCTGTCAATGTAACACACACAGGGAAGACCTGACTGACCCCACTCAGTCAATGTAACACACAGAGAAGAGCAGACTGACCTCACTCTGTTAATGTAACACACCCAGGGAAGAGCAGACTGACCACACTCTGTCAATGTAACACACACAGGGAAGACCTGACTGACCCCACTCAGTCAATGTAACACATAGGGAAGAGCCGACTGACCCCACTCTGTCAATGTAACACACCCAGGGAAGAGCAGACTGACCCCACTCTGTCAATGTAACACACCCAGGGAAGAGCAGACTGATCCCACTCTGTCAATGTAACACACACAGGGAAGACCTGACTGACCCCACTCAGTCAATGTAACACACAGAGAAGAGCAGACTGACCTCACTCTGTTAATGTAACACACCCAGGGAAGAGCAGACTGACCACACTCTGTCAATGTAACACACACAGGGAAGACCTGACTGACCCCACTCAGTCAATGTAACACACAGGGAAGAGCCGACTGACCCCACTCTGTCAATGTAACACACCCAGGGAAGAGCAGACTGACCACACTCTGTCAATGTAACACACACAGGGAAGACCTGACTGAACCCACTCAGTCAATGTAACACACAGGGAAGAGCCGACTGACCCCACTCTGTCAATGTAACACACCCAGGGAAGAGCAGACTGACCCCACTCTGTCAAAGTAACACACCCAGGGAAGAGCAGACTGACCCCAGTCTGTCAATGTAACTCACAAAGGGAAGAGCAGACTGACCCCACTCTGTCAATGTAACCCACCCAGTGAAGAGCAGACCGACCCCACTGCGTCAATGTAACACACCCAGTGAAGAGCAGACTGATCCCACTCTGTCAATGTAACACACACAGGGAAGACCTGACTGACCCCACTCAGTCAATGTAACACACAGAGAAGAGCAGACTGACCTCACTCAGTTAATGTAACACACCCAGTGAAGAGCAGACTGACCACACTCTGTCAATGTAACACACACAGGGAAGACCTGACTGACCCCACTCAGTCAATGTAACACACAGGGAAGAGCCGACTGACCCCACTCTGTCAATGTAACACACCCAGGGAAGAGCAGACTGACCCCACTCTGTCAATGTAACACACCCAGGGAAGAGCAGACTGACCCTAGTCTGTCAATGTAACTCACAAAGGGAAGAGCAGACTGACCTCACTCTGTTAATTTAACACACCCAGGGAAGAGCAGACCGACCCCACTCTGCATATGTAAGACACCCAGGGAAGAGCACACTGACCTCACTCTGTCAATGTAACACCCCCAGGGAAGAGCAGACTGACCTCATTCTTTCAATGTCACTCACAAAGGGAAGTGCAGACTGACCCAACTCTGTCAATGTAACTCACCCAGGGAAGATACGACTGACCCCACTCTGTCAATGTAACACCCCCTGGGAAGAGCAGACTGACCCCATTCTGTCAATGTAACTCACTCAGGGAAGAGCAGACTGACCCCACACTGTCAATGTATCTCACAAAGGGAAGAGCAGACTGACCCCACACTGTCAATGTAACATATCCAGGGAAGAGCAGACTGACCCCACTCTGTCAATGTAACACACCCAGGGAAGTGCAGACTGACTCCACTCTGTCAATGTAACACACCCAGGGAAGAGCAGGCTGACCACACTCTGTCAATGTAACACACCCAGGGAAGAGCAGACTGACCACACTCTGTCAAAGTAACACCACCAGGGCATAGCCGACTGACCCCACTCTGTCAATGTAACACACCCAGGGAAGAGCAGACTGACCCCACTCTGTCAATGTAACACTCTAAGGGCAGAGCAGACTGACCCCAGTCTGTCAATGTAACTCACAAAGGGAAGAGCAGACTGACCCCACTCTGTCAATGTAAACAACCCAGGGAAGAGCAGACTGACTCCACTCTGTCAATGTAACACACCCAGGGAAGAGCAGACTGACCCCAATCTGTCAATGTAAAACACCCAGGGCAGAGCACACTGACCCCACTCTGTCAATGTCACGCACCCAGGGAAGAGCAGACTGACCTCATTCTTTCAATGTCACTCACAAAGGGAAGAGCAGACTGCCCCCACTCTGTCAATGTAACACACCCAGGAAAGAGCAGACTGACCCCTCTGTGTCAATGTAACACACCCAGGGCAGACAAGACTGACCCCACTCTGTCAATGTAACGCACCCAGCGAAGAGCAGACTGACCCCACTCTGTCAATGTAACCCACCCAGGGTAGAGCAGACTGACCCCACTCTGTTAATGTAACCCACCCAGTGAAGAGCAAACTGTTTCCACTCTGTCGATGTAACACACCCTGGGAAGAGCAGACTCACCCCACTCTCTCAATGTAACCCACCCAGGGAAGAGCAGACTGACCCCACTCTGTCAATGTAACACCCCCAGGGAAGAGCAGACTGACCCCACTCTGTCAATGTAACACACCCAGGGAAGAGCAGACTGACCCCACTCTGTCAATGTAACACACCCAGGGAAGAGCAGACTGACCCCACTCTGTCAATGTAACACATCCAGGGAAAAGCAGACTGACCCCACTCTCTCAATGTAACACACCCGGGGAAGAACAGACTGACCCCACTCTGTCAATGTAACGCACCAGCGAAGAGCAGACTGACCCCAATCTGTCAATGTAACCCAGTCAGGTTAGAGCAGACTGACCACACTCTGTTAATGTAACCCACCCAGGGAAGAGCAAACTTTTTCCACTCTGTCTGTGTAACACACCCAGGGAAGAGCAGACTGACCCCACTCTGTCAATGTAACACACCCAGGGAAGAGCAGACAGACCCCACTCTCTCAATGTAACACACCCGGGGAAGAGCAGACTGACCCCACTCTGTCAATGTAACACACACAGTGAAGAACAGACTGATCCCACTGTGTCAATGTAACACTCCCAGGAAAGTGCAGACTGACCCCTCTGTGTCAATGTAACACACCCAGGGAAGACAAGACTGACCCCACTCTGTCAATGTAACGCACCCAGCGAAGAGCAGACTGACCCCACTCTGTCAATGTAACCCAGTCAGGGTAGAGCAGACTGACCCCACTCTGTTAATGTAATCCACCCAGGGAAGAGCAAACTGTTTCCACTCTGTCTGTGTAACACACCCTGGGAAGAGCAGACTAACCCCACTCTGTCAATGTAACACATCCAGGTAAGAGCAGACTGACCCTTCTCTGTCAATGTAAGACACCCAGGGAAGTGCAGACTGACCCAACTCTGTCAATGTAACTCACCCAGGGAAGATACGACTGACCCCACTCTGTCAATGTAACACCCCCTGGGAAGAGCAGACTGACCCCATTCTGTCAATGTAACTCACTCAGGGAAGAGCAGACTGACCCCACTCTGTCAATGTATCTCACAAAGGGAAGAGCAGACTGACCCCACCCTGTCAATGTAACATATCCAGGGAAGAGCAGACTGCCCCCACTCTGTCAATGTAACACACCCAGGGAAGTGCAGACTGACTCCACTCTGTCAATGTAACACACCCAGGGAAGAGCAGGCTGACCACACTCTGTCAATGTAACACACCCAGGGAAGAGCAGACTGACCACACTCTGTCAAAGTAACACCACCAGGGCATAGCCGACTGACCCCACTCTGTCAATGTAACACACCCAGGGAAGAGCAGACTGACCCCACTCTGTCAATGTAACACACTCAGGGCAGAGCAGAGTGACCCCAGTCTGTCAATGTAACTCACAAAGGGAAGAGCAGACTGACCCCACTCTGTCAATGTAACCCACCAAGGGAAGAGCAGACTGACTCCACTCTGTCAATGTAACACACCCAGGGAAGAGCAGACTGACCACACTCTGTCAATGTAACACACGCAGGGAAGTGCAGACTGACCCCACTCTGTCAATCTAACACACCCAGGGAAGAGCAGACTGACCCCAGTCTGTCAATGTAACTCACAAAGGGAAGAGCAGACTGACCCCACTCTGTCAATGTAACACACCCAGGGAAGAGCAGACTGACCACACTCTGTCAAAGTAACACCACCAGGGCAGAGCCGACTGACCCCACTCTGTCAATGTAACACACCCAGGGAAGAGCAGACTGACCCCACTCTGTCAATTTATCACACCCAGGGAAGAGCAGACTGACCCCAGTCTGTCAATGTAACTCACAAAGGGAAGAGTAGACTGACCCCACTCTGTCAGTGTAACCCACCCAGGGAAGAGCAGACCGACCCCACTGCGTCAATGTAACACACCCAGTGAAGAGCAGACTGATCCCACTCTGTCAATGTAACACACACAGGGAAGACCTGACTGACGCCACTCAGTCAATGTAACACACAGGGAAGAGCAGACTGACCTCACTCTGTTAATGTAACACACCCGGGGAAGAGCAGACTGACCACACTCTGTCAATGTAACACACACAGGGAAGACCTGACTGACCCCACTCAGTCAATGTAACACACAGGGAAGAGCAGACTGACCTCACTCTGTTAAGGTAACACCCCCAGGGAAGAGCAGACCGACCCCACTCTGTAAATGTAAGACACCCAGGGAAGAGCACACTGACCTCACTCTGTCAATGTAACACCCCCAGGGAAGAGCAGACTGACCTCATTCTTTCAATGTCACTCACAAAGGGAAGAGCAGACTGACCCCACTCTGTCAATGTAACACACCCAGGAAAGAGCAGACTGACCCCTCTGTGTCAATGTAACACACCCAGGGCAGACAAGACTGACCCCACTCTGTCAATGTAACGCACGCAGGGAAGAGCAGACTGACCCCACTCTGTCAATGTAACCCACCCAGGGTAGAGCAGACTGACCCCACTCTGTTAATGTAACCCACCCAGGGAAGAGCAAACTGTTTCCACTCTGTCAATGTACCACACTGGGAAGAGCAGACTCACCCCACTCTCTCAATGTAACCCACCCAGGGAAGAGCAGACTGACCCCACTCTGTCAATGTAACACACCCAGGGAAGAGCAGACTGACCCCACTCTGTCAATGTAACACACCCAGGGAAGAGCAGACTGACCCCACACTGTCAATGTAACACATCCAGGGAAAAGCAGACTGACCCCACTCTCTCAATGTAACACACCCGGGGAAGAGCAGACTGACCCCACTCTGTCAATGTAACGCACCCAGCGAAGAGCAGACTGACCCCACTCTGTCAATGTAACCCAGTCAGGTTAGAGCAGACTGACCACACTCTGTTAATGTAACCCACCCAGGGAAGAGCAAACTGTTTCCACTCTGTCTGTGTAACACACCCTGGGAAGAGCAGACTCTCCCCACTCTGTCAATGTAACACATCCAGGTAAGAGCAGACTGACCCTTCACTGTCAATGTAAGACACCCAGGGAAGTGCAGACTGACCCAACTCTGTCAATGTAACTCACCAAGGGAAGATACGACTGACCCCACTTGTCAATGTAACACCCCCTGGGAAGAGCAGACTGACCCCATTCTGTCAATGTAACTCACTCAGGGAAAAGCAGACTGAACCCACTCTGTCAATGTATCTCACAAAGGGAAGAGCAGACTGACTCCAATCTGTCAATGTAACACACCCAGGGAAGAGCAGACTGACCACACTCTGTCAAAGTAACACCACCAGGGCATAGCCGACTGACCCCACTCTGTCAATGTAACACAGCCACGGAAGAGCAGACTGACCCCACTCTGTCAATGTAACACACCCAGGGCAGAGCAGACTGACCCCAGTCTGTCAATGTAACTCACAAAGGGAAGAGCAGACTGACCCCACTCTGTCAATGTAACCCACCCAGGGAAGAGCAGACTGACTCCACTCTGTCAATGTAACACACCCAGGGAAGAGCAGACTGACCCCACTCTGTCAATGTAACACACCCAGGGAAGAGCAGACTGACCCCAGTCTGTCAATGTAACTCAAAGAGGGAAGAGCAGACTGACCCCACTCTGTCAATGTAACACACCCAGGGAAGAGCAGACTGACTCCACTCTGTCAATGTAACAAACCCAGGGAAGAGCAGACTGACCGCACTCTGTCAATGTAACACACGCAGGGAAGTGCAGACTGACCACACTCTGTCAAAATAACACCACCAGGGCAGAGCCGACTGACCCAACTCTGTCAAGTTAACACACCCAGGGAAGATCAGACTGACCCCACTCTGTCAATGTAACACACCCTGCAAAGAGCAGACTGACCCCACTCTATCAATGTAACACACCCAGGGAAGAGCAGACTGACCCCACTCTGTCAATGTAACACCGACAGGGAAGATCAGACTGACCCCACACTGTCAATGTAACACACCCTGGGAAGAGCAGACTGACCCCAATCTGTCAATGTAACTCAAAAAGGGAAGAGCAGACTGACCCCACTCTGTCAATGTAACACACCCAGGGAAGAGCAGACTGACCCCACTCTGTCAATTTAAGACACCCAGGGAATAGCACACTGACCCCTCTCTGTCAATGTAACCCACCCCGGAAAGAGCAGACTGACCCCCCTCTGTCAATGTAACACACCCAGGGAAGAGCAGACCGACCCCACTCTGTCAATGTAACACACCCAGGGAAGAGCAGACTGACCCCACTCTGTCAATGTAACCCACCCTGGAAAGAGCAGACTGACCCCACTCTGTCAATGTAACACTACCAGGAAAGAGCAGAATGACCCCACTGTGTCAATGTAACACACCCAGGGAAGAGCAGACTGACCCCACTCTGTCAATGAAACTCACAAAGGGACGAGCAGACTGACCCCACTCTGTTAATGTAACACACCCAGGGAAGAGCAAACTGATTCCACTCTGTCGATATAACACACCCAGGGAAGAGCAGACTCACCCCACTCTGTCAATGTAACCCACCCAGGGAAGAGCAGACTGACCCTTCTCTGTCAATGTATCACACCCAGGGAAGAGCAGACTGACCCCATTCTATCAAAGTAACACCCCCAGGGAAGAGCAGACTGACCCCACTCTGTCAATGTAACACACAGGGAAGAGCAGACTGACTCCACTCTGTCAATGTAACACACCCAGGGAAGAGCAGACTGACCCAACTCAGTCAATGTAACACACACATGGAAGAACAGACTGACCCCACTCTGTCAATGTAACACACTCTGTAAAGAGCAGACTGACCCCACTCTGTCAATGTAAAACACACAGGGAAGGGCAGACCGACCCTACTCTGACAATGTAACACACCCAGGGAAGAGCAGACTGACCCTTCTCTGTGAATGCAACACATCCAGGGAAGGGCAGACTGACCCCATTCTGTGAATTTAACACCCCCAGGGAAGAGCAGACTGACCCCACTCTTTCAATGTAACACACACAGGGAAGTGCAGACTGACCCCACTCTGTTAATGTAACTCACCCAGGGAAGAGCAGACAGACACAACTCTGTCAATGTAACACACCCATGGAAGAACAGACTGACCCCACTATGTCAATGTAACACACCCTGTAAAGAGCAGACTGACCCCACTCTGTCAATGTAACACACACAGGGAAGAGCTGACTGACCCCACTCTGTCATTTTAACGCACCCAGGTTTGAGCACACTGACCCCACTCTGTCAACGTAACACACACAGGGAAGGGCAGACCAACCTAACTCTGTCAATGTAACACACCCTGTAAAGAGCAGACTGACCCCACTCTGTCAATGTAACACACCCAGGTTTGAGCACACTGACCCCACTCTGTCAATGTAACCCACCCAGGAAAGAGCAGACTGACCCCACCCTGTCAATGTAACACACACAGGGAAGAGCAGACTGACCCCACTCTGTCAATGTAACACACCCAGGGAAGAGCAGACTGGCCCCACTCTGTCAATAAAACACCCCCAGGGAAGAGCAGACTCACCCCACTCTGTCAATATAACACACCCAGGGAAGAGCAGACTGGCCCCACTCTGTCAATAAAACACCCCCAGGGAAGAGCAGACTCACCCCACTCTGTCGATGTAACACCCCCAGGGAAGAGCAGACTGACCCAACTCTGTCAATATAACACACCCAGGGAAGAGCAGACTGACCCCATTCTAGCAAAGTAACAAACGCAGGGAAGAGCAGACTGACCCCACTCTGTAACTGTAACACACCCATTGAAGAGCAGACTGACCTCACTCTGTCAATTTAACACCCCCAGGGAAGAGCAGACTGACCGCACTCTTTCAATGTAACACCCCCAGGGAAGAGCAGACTGACTCCACTCTGTCAATGTAAGACCCCCAGGGAAGAGCAGACTGACCCCACTCTGTCAATATAACACACCCAGGGAAGAGCAGACTGGCCCCACTCTGTCAATAAAACACCCCCAGGGAAGAGCAGACTCACCCCACTCTGTCGATGTAACACCCCCAGGGAAGAGCAGACTGACCCAACTCTGTCAATATAACACACCCAGGGAAGAGCAGACTGACCCCATTCTAGCAAAGTAACACACCCAGGGAAGAGCAGACTGACCCCACTCTGTCACTGTAACACAGCCACAGAAGAGCAGACTGACCTCACTCTGTCAATTTAACACCCCCAGGGAAGAGCAGACTGACCGCACTCTTTCAATGTAACACCCCCAGGGAAGAGCAGACTGACTCCACTCTGTCAATGTAAGACCCCCAGGGAAGAGCAGACTGACCCCACTCTGTCAATATAACACACCCACGGAAGAGCAGACTGACTCCACTCTGTCAATGTAACACACCCAGGGAAGAGCCGACTGACCCCACTCTGTCAATGTAACAGACCCAGGGAAGAGCAGACTGACCCCACTCTGTCAATGTAACCCACCCAGGAAAGAGCAGACTGACCCCACTCTGTCAATGTAACACTACCAGGAAAGAGCAGACTGACCCCACTGTGTCAATGTAACACACCCAGGGAAGAGCAGACTGACCCCACTCTGTCAATGAAACTCACAAAGGGAAGAGCAGACTGACCCCACTCTGTTAATGTAACACACCCAGGGAAGAGCAAACTGATTCCACTCTGTCGATATAACACACCCAGGGAAGAGCAGACTCACCCCACTCTGTCAATGTAACCCACCCAGGGAAGAGCAGACTGACCCTTCTCTGTCAATGTATCACACCCAGAGAAGAGCAGACTGATCCCACTCTGTCAATGTAACACACCCAGGGAACAGCAGACTGACCCTTCTCTGTCAATATAACACACCCAGGGAAGAGCAGACTGACCCCATTCTGTCAATCTAACACACCCAGGGAAGTGCAGACTGACCCCACTCTGTCAATGTAACACACACAGGGAAGAGCAGACTGACCCCATTCTGTCAATGTAACACACAGGCAGGAGCAGGCTGACCCCACTCTGTCAATGTAACACACCCTGGGAAGAGCAGACTGACCCCACTCTGTCAATGTAACACACCCTGTAAAGAGCAGACCGACCCCACTCTGTCAATGTAACACACCCAGGGAAGAGCTGACGGACCCCACTCTGTCAATTTAACGCACCCAGGTTTGAGCACACTGACCCCACTCTGTCAATGTAGCCCACCCAGGAAAGAGCAGACTGACCCCACTCTGTCAATGTAACACACACAGGGAAGAGCACACTGACCCAACTCTGTCAATGTAACCCACTCAGTTAAGAGCAGACTGACCCCACTCGGTCAATGTAAGACACCCAGGGAAAAGCAAACAGAGCGCACTCTGTCAATGGAACACACCCAGGGAAGAGCAGACGGACCCAACTCTGTCAATGTAACACACTTAGGGAAGAACAGACTGACCCCACTCTGTCAATGTAACACACTCTGTAAAGAGCAGACTGAACCCACTCTGTCAATGGAAAACACACAGGGAAGGGCAGACCGACCCCACTCTGACAATGTAACACACCCAGGGAAGAGCAGACTGACCCCATTCTCTTAATTTAACACCCCGATTAAAGAGCAGACTGACCCCACTCTTTCAATGTAACACCCACAGGGAAGTGCAGACTGAGCCCACTCTGTCAATGTAACACATCCAGGGAAGGGCAGACTGACCCCATTCTGTCAATCTGACACACACAGGGAAGAGCAGACTGACCCCACTCTGTCAATGTTACACACAGGGAATAGCAGACTGACCCCACTCTGTCAATGTAACACACCCAGGGAAGAACAGACTGACACAACTCTGTCAATGTAACACACCCATGGAAGAACAGACTGACCCCACTATGTCAATGTAACACACCCTGTAAAGAGCAGACTGACCCCACTCTGTCAATGTAACACACACAGGGAAGAGCTGATTGATCCCACTTTGTCAATTTAACGCACCCAGGTTTGAGCACACTGACCCCACTCTGTCAACGTAACACACACAGGGAAGGGCAGACCAACCGAACTCTGTCAATGTAACACACCCTGTAAAGAGCAGACTGACCCCACTCTGTCAATGTAACAGACCCAGGTTTGAGCACACTGACCCCACTCTGTCACTGTAACCCACCCAGGAAAGAGCAGACTGACCCCACTCTGTCAATGTAACACACACAGGGAAGAGCAGACTGACGCCACTCTGTCAATGTAACACACCCAGGGAAGAGCAGACTGGCCACACTCTTTCAAAACAACACCTCCAGGCAAGAGCAGACTGACCCCGCTCTGTCGATGTAACACCCCCAGAGAAGAGCAGACTGACCCAACTCTGTCAATATAACACACCCCGGGAAGAGCAGACTGACCCCATTCTATCAAAGTAACACCCCCAGGGAAGAGCAGACTGACACCACTCTGTCAATGTAACACACCCAGTGAAGAGCAGACTGACCTCACTCTGTCAATTTAACACCCCCAGGGAAGAGCAGACTGACCCCACTCTTTCAATGTAACACACCCAGGGAAGAGCAGACTGACCCCACTCTGTCAATATAACACCCCCAGGGAAGAGCAGACTGACCCCACTCGTTCAATGTAACACCCCCAGGGAAGAGCAGACTGACCCCACTCTGTCAATGTAAGACCCCCAGGGAAGAGCTGACTGAGCACATTCTGTCAATGTAACACACACAGGGAAGTGCAGACTGACCCCACTCTGTCAATGTAACAGACCCAGGGAAGAGCAGACTGACCTCACTCTGTCAATGTAACACACCCAGGGAAGAGCAGACTGACCCCAATCTGTCAATGTAACACACCCAGGGAAGGGCAGACTGACCCCCCACTGTCAATGTAACACACCCAGGGAAGAGCAGACCGACCCCACTCTGTCAATGTAACACACCCAGGGAAGCGCACACTGACCCCACTCTGTCAACGTAACCAAGCCAGGAAAGTGCAGACTGACCCCACTCTGTCAATGTAACACACCCAGGGAAGAGCAGACTGACCCCACTCTGTCAATGGAACACAGCCATGGAAGAGCAGACTGACCCCAATCTGTCAATGTAACTCAAAAAAGGAAGAGCAGACTGACCCCGCTCTGTCAATGTAACACACCCAGGGAAGAGCAGACTGACCCCACTCTGACAATGTAACACTACCAGGAAAGAGCAGACTGACCCCACTGTGTCAATGTAACACACCCAGGGAAGAGCAGACTGACCCCACTCTGTCAATGAAACTCACACAGGGAAGAGCAGAATGACACCACTCTGTCAATGTAACACACCCAGGGAAGAGCAGAATGACCCCACTCTGTCAATGTAACACACCCAGGGAAGAGCAGACTGACCCCACTCTGTCAATGTAACACACCCAGGGAAGAGCAGACTGACCCCACTCTGTCAATGTAACACACCGAGGGAAGCGCAGACTGACCCCACTCTGACAATGTAACACACCCAGGGAAGAGCAGACTGACCCCACTCTGTCAATGTAACACACCCAGGGAATCGCAGAATGACCTCACTCTTTCAATGTAACACACCCAGGGAAGAGAAGACAGACCTCACTCTGCCAATGTAACCCACCCAGGGTTGAGCAGTCTGACCCAAGTCTGTTAATGTAACCCAACCAGGGAAGAGCAGAATGAACTCACTCTGTCAATGTAACACACCAAGGCAAGAACAGACATACCCCACTCTGTCAAAGTAACACACCCAGGGAAGAGCAGACTGACCCCACTCTGTCAATGTAACCCACACAAGGAAGAGCAGATAGACCCCACTCTGTTAATGTAACACACCCGGGGAAGAGCATACTGACCCCACTCTGTCAATGTAACCCACCCAGGGAAGAGCAAACTGATTCCACTGTGTCAATGTAACACACCCAGGGAAGAGCAGACTGACCCCACTCTGTCAATGTCACACACACCCAAAAAAGAGCAGACTGACCCCACTCTGTCAGTGTAGCCCACCCAGGGAAGAGCAGACTGACCCCACTCTGTCAATGTAACACACCCAGGGAAGAGCAGACTGACCCCACTCTGTCAATGTAGCCCACCCAGGGAAGAGCAGACTGACCCCACTCTGTCAATGTAACACACCCAGGGAAGAGCAGACGGACCCCACTCTGTCAATGTAGCCCACCCAGGGAAGAGCACACTGACCCCACTCTGTCAATGTAGCCCACCCAGGGAAGGGCTGACTGACCCCACTCTGTCAATGTAACACACCCAGGGAAGATCAGACTGACCTCACTCTGTCAATGTAACACACCCAGGGAAGAGCAGACTGACCCCACTTTGTCAATGTAACACACCCAGGGAAGAGCAGACTGACCCCACTCTGTCAATGTAACACACCCAGGGAAGAGCAGACGGACCCCAATCTGTCAATGTAGCCCACCCAGGGAAGAGCACACTGACCCCACTCTGTCAATGTAGCCCACCCAGGGAAGGGCTGACTGACCCCACTCTGTCAATGTAACACACCCAGGGAAGATCAGACTGACCTCACTCTGTCAATGTAACACACCCAGGGAAGATCAGACTGACCTCACTCTGTCAATGTAACACACCCAGGGAAGAGCAGACTGACCCCACTTTGTCAATGTAACACACCCAGGGAATAGCAGACTGACCCCACTCTGTCAATGTAACACACCCAGGGAAGAGCAGACTGACCCCACTCTGTCAATGTAACACACCCAGGGAAGAGCAGACTGACCCCACTCTGACCATCTAACTCACACAGGCTCGAGGAGATGATCCAAGAGATGAACTGATGGCCGGTTCAATCCAGAATTTAGGGTCTCGAACACAGTGTCAGAGAGTTTGGTGTGGCCGGGTGAATCCCTGGGTTAGAGACTGGAATAAAGTATCTGGGAGTGTGGGATAGGCCGGATTAATCCATGCATTACAGTGTGGAACACAGTGTCTGAGAATGAGGGATTGGCCGGACTAATCCAGGGGTTAGGATCTGGAACAAAGTGCCTGAGAGTGTGGGATAGGCCGGAATAATCCAGGGCTTAGGGTCTGGACCAAAGTGCTGGTAAGTGTGGGATAGGCCGGATTAATGCATGCGTTCGCGTATGGAACACAGTGGCTGAGGGTGTGGGATAGGCCGGAATAGTCCAGGGGTTAGTGTCTGGAACACAGTGGCTGAGGGTGTGGAGTCGGCCGGAATAGTCCAGGGGTTAGTGTCTAACACAGTGTCTGAGAGTGTGGGATGGGCCGGAATAATCCATAGGTTCGGGTCTGGAACACAGTGTCTGAGAGTGTGGGGTAGGCCGGAAGATTCCAGGGATTAGGGTCTGGAACAAAGAACCTGAGAGTGTGGGAGAGGCCGGATTAATCCAGGGGTTAGGGCCTGGAACACAGTGTCTGAGAGTGTAGGATAGGCCCGGTCTATCCAGGGATTAGGATCTGGAACACAATTTCTGAGAGTGTGGGATCGGTCGGATTAATCCAGGTGTTGAGGTCTGGGACACAGCATTTGAGAGTGTGGGATAGACTGAATTAATGCAGGAGTTACGGTCTGGAACACTGTGCCTGAGAGTATGGGATAGGCCAGGTCAATCCAGTGGTTAGGGTCTGGAACACAGTGTCTGAGAGTGTGGGATAGGCGGGATTAATCCAGCAGTGTGGGTCTGGAATTCAGTGTCTGCGGGAGTAGGATAGGCCGGATTAATCCAGGGATTAGGGTCTGGTACAAAGTGCCGGAACGTGTGGGGAAGGCCGATTCAATCCCGGGTTTAGAGTCTGGAACAAATTATTTAGGAGTGTGGGATGGGCCGGATTAATCCAGGGGTTAGAGTCTGGAACACAGGGTGTCTGAGAGTGTGGGTACGCCGGATTAATCCAGGGATTAGGGTCTGGAACAAAGTGCATGAGAGTTTGGGGAGGCCGTAATAATCCAGGTGTTAGGGTCTGGAATGCTGTGCTTGAGAGAGTGGGATAGGTCGGATTAATCCAGGGGTTAGTGTCTGAAACACAGTGCCTGAGAGTGTGTATTGACTGGATTAATCCATGGGTTGGGGTCTGGAACACAGTGTATGAGCGTGAGGGATAGGCCGGATTAATCCAGGTGTGAAGGTCTGGGACACAACGTTTGAGAGTGTGGGATAGGCTGGATTAATGCAGGAGTTAGGGTCTGGAATTCAGTGTCTGAGAGTGTGGGGACACCGGGTCTATCCAGGGGTTAGGGTCTGGAACACAGTGTCTGAGAGAGTGGGATAGGCTGGATTAATCCAGGGGTTAGTGTCTGGAACACAGTGTCTGAGAGTGTAGGATAGGCCGGGTCAATCCAGGGGTTAGGGTCTGCAACACAGTGCGGGAGTAGGATAGGCAGGATTAATCCAGGGGTTACGGTCTGGAACACAGTGTCTGAGAGCGTGGGATAGGCCGGATTAATCCAGCGGTTTGGGTCTGGAATACAGTGCGGGAGTAGGATAGGCAGGATTAATCCAGGGGTTAGGGTCTGGTACAGAGTTCCGGAAAGTGTGGAGAAGGCCGATTCAATCCCGGGGTTAGAGTCTGGAACAAAGTACCTGGGAGTGTGGGATAGGCCGGATTAATCCAGGGGTTAGGGTCTGGAACACAGTGTCTGAGAGTGTGCGGTAGGCCGGAATAATCCAGGGGTTAGGGTCTGGAACAAAGTGTCTGAGAGTGTGGGGTCGGCTGGAATATTCCAGGGTTTTGGTCTGGAACACAGTGTCTGAGAGTGTGGGATAGGCCGTATTAATCCAGGGGCTAGGCTCTGGAACAAAGAGCCTGAGAGTGTGGGGGTGGCCGGAATAGTCCAGGATTTCGGGTCTGGAACAGTGTCTGAGAGTGTGGGATAGACCGGGTCAATCCAATGGTTAGTGTCTGGAACACAGCCCCTGAGACTGTGGGATAGGCTGGATTAATCCAGGGGTTAGGGTCTGCATCACAGTGCCTCAGAGTGTGGAATGGGCTGGATTAATCCTGGGTTTAGGGTCTCGAACACAGTGCCTGAGAGTCTGGGGGAGGCTGCAAAATCCAGGGATTAGATCTGAAACACAGTGTCCAAGAGTGTGTTGGAGGCCGGGTCAATCCAGGGGTTAGGGTCTGGAACAGTGTCTGACAGTGTGTGATAGGCCAGATTAATCCAGGGGTTAGGTCCTAGAACACAGTGTCTGAGAGAGTGGGATAGGCCAGATTAATCCAGGGGTTAGGGTCTGGAATACAATGTCTGAGAGTGTGGGATGGGTGCGGTCAATCCAGGGTTTACATTCTGGAACAAAATGTCTGAGAGTGTGTGATTGGTCAGATTAATCAAGGGGTTAGAGTCTGGAACACAGTGCCTGAGAGAGTGGGATAGGCCGGATTAATCCAAGGGTTAGGTTCTGGAAAACAGTGTCTGAGAGAGTGGGATAGGTCGGATTAATACAGGAAATAGGGTCTGGAACACTGTGCCTGAGAGTGTGGGATAGGCCAGATTAATCCGGGGTTAGGGTCGGGAACACAGTGCCTGAGAATGTGGGCTAGGCCGGATTAATCCAGGGGTTTGTGTCTGGATTATAGTACTTGTGAGAGTGTCTTAGGTCGGAATAATCCAGGGATTAGTGTCTGGAACACGGGTCTGAGGGTGTGGGATAGGCCAGATTTATCCAAGGGCTAGGCTCTGGAATACAGTATCTGAGAGTGTGGAATAGGCGGGATTAATCCATGGGTTAGGGTCTGGAACACAGTGTCAGAGAGTTTGGGGAGGCCGGGTCAATCCATGGGTTAGGGTCGGGAATACAATGTCTGAGTTTATGGGATAGACTGGATTAATCCATGCGTTAGGGTCTGGAACACAGTGTGTGAGTGTGGGATAGGCCGGAATATTCCAGGATTTAGGGTCTGGAAAGCAGTGCTTGAGAGAGTAGGATAGGTCGGATTAATCCAGGGTTTGTTGTCTGGAATACACTTTTAGAGAGTGTGGGTTAGGCTAAATTAATCCAGGGGTTAGGGTCAGTACAAAGTGCCCGAGGGTGTGGGATAGGCAGGGTCAATCCAGTGGTTAGGGTCTGGAACACAGTGCCTGAGAGAGTTGGATAGGCTGGATTAATCCAGGGGTTAGGGACTGGAACAGAGTGTCTGACATTGTTGGATAGGCCAGATTAATCCAGAGTTTAGTGTCTGCAACAAAGTGCCTGAGAGAGTAGGATAGGCAGGATTAATACAGGGAATAGAGTCTGGAACACAGTGCCTGAGAGAGTGGGATAGGCCGGACTAATCCATGAGTTAGGGACTGGAACACAGTTCCTGAGAGAGTGGGATAGGTCGGACTGATCCAGCAGTTAGTGTCTGGAACACAGTTCCTGAGAGAGTGGGATAGGTCGGATTAATCCAGGTGTTAGGATCTGGAACATAGTGCTTGAGAATGTGGATTTGGTCGGATTAATCCAGGGGTTAGGGTCTGGAACACAGTGTCTGAGAGTGTGGGATAGGCCGGATTAATCCAGGGGCTAGGGTCTGGAACACAGTGTCTGAGAGTGTAGGATCGGCCCATTCTATCAACGAGTTACGTTCTGGAACACAATGTCTGAGAGTGTGGGATTGTTCGGATTAATCCAGGGATTAGGGTCTAGAACACAGTGTCCGAGAATGTTTGGGATAGGCCGGATTAATCCAGGACGTAGGTTCTGGAATGCGGTGTCTGCGAGTGTGGGTGTGCTGGATTAATCCAATGGTTAGGTTTGAGAAGACAGTGCCTGAGAGAGTGGGATAGGTTGGATTAATCCAGGGTTTAGTGTCTGGAATACAGTGTCAGAGAATGTGGGGTTGGCCGGGTTAATCCAGTGGTTAGGGTCTGGAATACAGTGTCTGAGAGAGTGGGATAGGTTGGATTAATCCAGAGTTTAGTGTCTGGAATACAGTGTCAGAGAATGTGGGGTTGGCCGGGTTAATCCAGTGGTTAGGGTCTGGAATACAGTGTCTGAGAGAGTGGGATAGGCCGGATTAATCCAGGGGTTAGGGTCTGGAACTATGAGAAACAAAGCTCACACACTTCAATAATTGCAGTCCGAGACAAAATCTGAATCAGTAGTGTCCTTTATTTTACTCTTGCAAGAGGGTGTGATGTCCAGTGTCTACAAGGCAAGGGACATACACACCCCAAATTCAATTCATACACAATATTTATATAATTTGGTTTCTTTTGTTTTTCATTGCACCTCCCCTGTTTACATCGGCAACTTCCCTAAGACCGACCCCCATTACCCCTGTTTATCTCTTGCCTTATCCGGCCTTGTCTGTGACAAAATGCTTATTTCTGGCCTCACAAGGCCATCTGACCTCATCCTGCTGTAGGTCATTGTTAGGCATATTCTTTCTTCACCAATATCTACTCCCTCCATCTGTACCTTCCCCTGATCCCTATGACCCTTTTAATTGGGGTTTGTTCCTGTGTCTCTGTAAAAGTGGGAAACAGATGTTTATATCTCCTGTTTGTACAGGCGTATCTAGCTGAACTTCCTCCCCTCACAGCATCTTATCTATTCGCCTGTAATATCTACCATTGTTTTGCAGTCACGTTTCATTCTTGCATACAATTTTAGCTAATACAAAAACAATTATGTATTTCCTCCACATCGTTTCCATTCTTGTTGACTCAGCTCTTGGCTAAAACAATTACACACTGGTGTGAGTTTTTTTTGCCTTGTACAAGTAAATGGAATTGCAGAAGTAACACTAGTTTTCCCACATCCCACAATTTCCCCATTTTCTTTAATTACCATTTGTTACCTTCTGCAATTTTTCTTTTAAGCATCGCCCCCGAAATTCACAAGCATCATTCCGGAGATTTCATCCATCTTGGTCTCACTCATCCCCTCATTATTTAGTCGATAAAGTTCCCCTGCCTGATTCCCTTTTAAGGGGCATCTGTTTCATTAAGGCTGTCTCAATCAGTCTTTGGGTGAGTCCTCGTATACAGGGTATGATACAACAGCCAGTGGCTACCAAC
The DNA here is from genome assembly GCF_047496795.1 of Chiloscyllium punctatum. NCBI lineage: Eukaryota > Metazoa > Chordata > Chondrichthyes > Orectolobiformes > Hemiscylliidae > Chiloscyllium > Chiloscyllium punctatum. The sequence continues at coordinate 57,953,181 of NC_092759.1, read as the reverse complement.
ACCCCGGCTACTACTGTCAGGGAAGGAAGGATGGAAACCACCACCCCCCTTCCATTTTCCAAACCAGGATTCAAGCCATCCCGTGAGAGATGTGTCTACTCCCGAATTCTCAGCCTGTTCATCTGCTAAGGGAGTCAATCCCCTTAAGGCCCGAGTGATTGAACCATCAGGTGCAGTGTTATTAGGAATAAAGGTACACCAGCTTCCTCCTAACATCACACACACACACCCTTTTCCCGCTAGAATCATCTCAAGGGCCATTCTATTTTCCCATGCCATCCCACTTGTCACATCAAGCTGGTCTGATATTCCTTTAACCACATCTCTTGTATAATTTATAAATCACTGTTGATTATAGAAAATGTAATTTATCCAATCTATATTTTTATTAATTGTTACCCACCAGAAGAGAGCTGACTCAAAGCCTGCTGCAATCTCGTTACGAGCCTTGAATTCATCAGGTACCCCCCCGCCCCAGGGACTCCTACAGAATCGAGATAAATCCTGTCATTGAAAGAAGTGTCTAACAGTGATCTCTTACCCCTTCTCTTTTTCCCTCCTAGCTTTTCCTTCTCAAATGCCAGGGTAAATGGAATTGCCAATTGTACAATTCCACATATCCCTCTCCAATCTGGAGGGAGGGTGGGTCTCTATATTTTGCCTCCACAGTCCCACCACAGATCCACTCGGGGAACCTTCAGTGCTGAGTAGTTCCCTCCCTTCTCCGTTTCAGTAACATCCTTAATCTCTGTACATAATTTCAGCTCCCCCCAAGTCTCCAGACCGATTTGTACCTCGTCTACACACACACCACGTGTGATTTCTGACTGCGGCTGGAAACGTGGGGGGGGTGGGGGTTTTGAGTCTTTCTTCTCCAAGGGTGGGAACATCAGAGATAGGGAGGTACAGTTCCGATCATTCCATGCAGTCTCATCCTGATACAGGGCTATCATACATTCCATGCCCTTCCTGTCTCCCTTCCACCCGAGCGGAAAGGGAACCACCTGGGTCACTGTCCGACCAGAGGCACATACATAACAATTGGTCTTGTTCAGACTTTTTACAGGATACTTTACCCATTCAACCCCGTACCCAGTTTCTATTTCGATGGTCTGTTTTAAGTCCTTTTCCTGTGTAATTTTTACTACTTTAGGGTCATTGGGAGGGGTGACGCAGTAGTTCTGCCCGTTTTCCCTGTCCTACGCTAATTCAAAAACAACAGCCCAAGAAATCCTTCCCATTTGCTTTCATTTCTGTCCCAAATGTTTCATTTAATTGTATCTCATAGGTGCCCCCCCTACCCCCCACCCCCAGAATTGCTCTGTGCCATGTGTTTTTTTTTATCATTAAGTATATTGGGTTACACTTTTTATCAGGACAATCGAGAGCTGGTCGGACGGGGGCCCGGTGTACTGTGACGAGACCATTATACCAAGTACCATCCCCAAGGCCATCCCCATAGGATTAAGATGTATCTCAGAGCTGTGGGACTGTGTCTGATTATCTATATCCCCACAATTTAAGCTGCATACATCAGCGTCTATTACTTGTGGATTATCAGACTCAGGGACTGTTAATAATACATATGAAAATGGTGTTTGACAAAATCCCAATACGAAGAGAGCTAGCATCATAACTCTAAGCATCTCCAGCATTCTAAACATGATGGGGAAGCACAAAACGACTTAATATACAATCTTACAGAAATAATCCCGCGCTCGTGTCACCACTGTATAATCAGTTACTCAAAGTCTCTTTAGTCTGAGTTTCAGTGGGTCTTGCGTTGATTTGACTGTCCAGACTTCTTCCTCAACTGCAGCTTCCACTGGCCCTTTGATCCGAGTGTAGTGAGTCCAGCCTTTCCCCCACCATCCATATTAACGTTTCGGTCGTCAAAAGAGCCTGGTACGGCCCTTCCCAGTCCGGCTGTAATTTAGTCTCTGTCCATGATTTTACTGAGACCCAATCTCCCGGCCGGATGGGATGAACGGTGAATTCAAGGGGTGGAGTCTGTGCCAATAAACCCTGTTCCCTGAGGAAAGACAAAGAGGAGGACAAACCCAGTATATACTTCTTTAAGAACAAGTCTTTAGTTTCGGGAAGTGGCAATTCCCCATTTGTTCCCAGATAAGGTAATCCAAATAAGATTTCATAAGGGGATAGTCCCAAATCTTTCCTTGGGGCTGTTCGTACTCACTAGAGAGTTATAGGTAAACATTTGGTCCAAGGGAGTCTGGTTTCTATTATCAATTTGGAGAGCTGTCATTTGAGTGTTTGGTTCATTCTCTCAACCCTTCCTGATGATGGCGGGTGCCATTGAGTATGGAACTCCCAGGAAAATCCCAACCCTTTCATTACCCCCTGTGACACTTTAGAGGTAAAATAAGTTCCTTGGTCAGAATCTATACGGTTCACTAGCCCATATCGGGGAATTACGTGCTCTAATATTGTTTTAGACACCCCACTCGCAGTGGCAGTAGCTCGGGAGTATGCTTCAACCCAACCAGATCGATGATCTACTATAACCAACATATACTTTAGTCTCCCTACTCTGGGGAGTTCAGTATAATCTACTTGTATACTCTGGAAGGATCTCAATCCTGGGTCTCTTCCTCCTGGGGTCTGTTTTCTCAAGACTTTCTGATTTACCTTTCTGCATATTATACATCCCTCACATATTTGTTTAACAATTGTATACATTCCTTTACATCCATATTCCCTAAGAACTAAATCACACATTGCTTGTACTCCCCAATGCCTGCCTTGATGTAGGACAGCCATAATCTCTCCCATCATCATTTTGTTCAACATTTCCCTTCCATCAGGTAACCTCCAATGCCCATCTGCTGTTTTTACAGCCCTTAAATCTCTCAATTATTTTCCTCTCTTTCAGTAAATATAGGAGCTTCCCTAGGACCTGGGACAGTAGGTATTAGGGAATGGATCACCACTTCTTGTGGGTTCAGGGCTGCTTCCTTAGCCACTTCATCGGCTAATCTATTTCCCCTAACTTCAGGTTCATTTCCTTTCTGATGACCATTTACATGCACTACTGCTATTTCTCGGGGGAGTAATAGGGACTCCAAGACCCGTTTAATCAACTCCTCGTGTACTAATTCTTTCCCCCGGGTATTGATCAGTCCTCTTTCCTGCCATATCTTTCCGAACGTGCCAACACCAAATACATATTTAGAGTCAGTGTATACTGTTCCCTCTTTATTTTCTAACGCCCTAAGGGCTCTTTCCAATGCATAGAGTTCGCAGGTCTGAGCTGACCAACCATTTGGCAACCTTCCTGCCTCCACCACACTACCTTCCATCCCGTCTACGACTGCATACCCATTATGTCTTTTCCCTTCAGTCACCCGGGATGATCTGTCTATAAATTGTGGGGCTCCTGCATGAAGTGGAACATCTCTCAGGTCCATGCGGACCTTAGTTTGGTATTCTATAATGTCAAGGCAGTCGTGCCCTGGATTCTAAGGAGATTCTCCTTCCCCTTTCCAAAGAAAGGCAGCTGGATTTAAAGAATTGTCCGTGACCAACACTAGATCATCCTTTTCTATTAATATTGCCTCATATTTCAGAATCCGCGAGTCTGCCAACCATCGCCCAGCTTTTTTGTTTAGGATCGTTCTCACTTGGTGTGGGGTGCTTACTATTAGGGCTCCCCCAAATGTAAGCTTCCTGCTTTCCTCCACCAACAGTGCAGTGGCAGCCACAGCCTGCACACACTCAGGCCACCCCCGGGATACTGGATCCAATAGCTTCGAAAGATATGCTCCTGGTTGTCTCATTCCTCCCCACCTCTGGGTCAATACTCCCAGAGCCGCTCCCTTATCTACGGTAACAAAGAGGTGGAAAGGTTTATCTAGAGAAGGTAAGGCTGACTCGGGGGCATGGATCAGATCTCTTTTGAGTTCCTCAACTCGTTCTTTTTCCCGATCATCCCAACTTAGACATTTTGGTTCCCCCTCTAATAGTTTGAGATATAATTTCTTAGTCTTCTGTCCATAGGAATCAATCCACAATCTGCAATATCCCGTTAGACCCAAAAATGTACGTAACTCCCGTTAAGTCCTGGGCAGTGGCATTCCCACTATTCCCTCTATCTGTTCCGGGCTTATCTTTCGCTTTCCCTCACTAACTAAATGTCCCAAGTATTTCACTTCTCACTCCACATATTGTAGTTTGTTCTTAGATACCCTCAGTCCCTGCTGACGCAGGAAATTCAATAATTTGTTAGTGGCTTCTACTACTCTTTCTCTTCTTTTTCCTGTTACTAAGAGGTCGTCTACATCCTGCAACAGGGTAGTCCCCTTGGGGCTGCTAAATTTCTCTAATATTTGTTCTAACAGCTATCTAAATAAACTCAGGGAGACCGTAAACTCCTGGGGGTGTACAGCCCACCGGTATTGCTGTTTCCGTCCTGTCTTGGGATCTTCCCACTCAAAGGTAAACAAATTCCTCCTTTCCTCCGCCAACAGACAAGCCCAAAAGGCATCCTTTAAATCTATCACACGAAACCATTTGTGACTATTATCTTTCCACAATAATAGCATCCTGCCTGTGGAGACCTCCATCTCTGTCCCTGTCGCTCGAACCCTCTATCAAATGCTCCCCCTTGTCCTCTCCCTCTCCCCCTTGTCCTCTCCCTCTCCCTCTCCCCCTTGTCCTCTCCCTCTCCCCCTTGTCCTCTCCCTCTCCCTCTCCCCCTTATCCTCTCCCTCTCCCTCTCCCCCTTGTCCTCTCCCTCTCCCTCTCCCCCTTGTCCTCTCCCTCTCCCCCTTGTCCTCTACCTCTCCCTCTCCCCCTTGTCCTCTCCCTCTCCCCCTTGTCCTCTCCCTCTCCCCCTTGTCCTCTCCCTCTCCCCCTTGTCCACTCCCTCTCCCTCTCCCTCTCCCCCTTGTCCTCTCCCTCTCCCCCTTGTCCTCTCCCTCTCCCTCTCCCCCTTGTCCTCTCCCTCTCCCTCTCCCCCTTGTCCTCTCCCTCTCCCTCTTGTCCTCTCCCTCTCCCTCTTGTCCTCTCCCTCTCCCCCTTGTCCTCTCCCTCTCCCCCTTGTCCTCTCCCTCTCCCTCTCCCCCTTGTCCTCTCCCTCTCCCCCTTGTCCTCTCCCTCTCCCTCTCCCTCTTGTCCTCTCCCTCTCCCTCTCCCCCTTGTCCTCTCCCTCTCCCTCTTGTCCTCTCCCTCTCCCTCTTGTCCTCTCCCTCTCCCTCTTGTCCTCTCCCTCTCCCCCTTGTCCTCTCCCTCTCCCCCTTGTCCTCTCCCTCTCCCCCTTGTCCTCTCCCTCTCCCCCTTGTCCTCTCCCTCTCCCTCTCCCCCTTGTCCTCTCCCTCTCCCTCTCCCCATTGTCCTCTCCCTCTCCCTCTTGCCCTCTCCCTCTCCCTCTTGTCCTCTCCCTCTCCCCCTTGTCCTCTCCCTCTCCCCCTTGTCCTCTCCCTCTCCCTCTCCCCCTTGTCCTCTCCCTCTCCCTCTCCCTCTCCCTCTTGTCCTCTCCCTCTCCCTCTCCCTCTTGTCCTCTCCCTCTCCCTCTCCCTCTCCCCCTTGTCCTCTCCCTCTCCCTCTTGTCCTCTCCCTCTCCCCCTTGTCCTCTCCCTCTCCCCCTTGTCCTCTCCCTCTCCCTCTCCCTCTCCCCCTTGTCCTCTCCCTCTCCCTCTTGTCCTCTCCCTCTCCCTCTCCCCCTTGTCCTCTCCCTCTCCCTCTCCCCCTTGTCCTCTCCCTCTCCCTCTCCCCCTTGTCCTCTCCCTCTCCCTCTCCCTCTTGTCCTCTCCCTCTCCCTCTCCCTCTTGTCCTCTCCCTCTCCCTCTCCCTCTTGTCCTCTCCCTCTCCCTCTCCCCCTTGTCCTCTCCCTCTCCCTCTTGTCCTCTCCCTCTCCCTCTTGTCCTCTCCCTCTCCCCCTTGTCCTCTCCCTCTCCCCCTTGTCCTCTCCCTCTCCCTCTCCCCCTTGTCCTCTCCCTCTCCCTCTCCCCCTTGTCCTGTCCCTCTCATCTTGTCCTCTCCCTCTCCCTCTTGTCCTCTCCCTCTCCCTCTTGTCCTCTCCCTCTCCCTCTTGTCCTCTCCCTCTGCCTCTTGTCCTCTCCCTCTGCCTCTTGTCCTCTCCCTCTGCCTCTTGTCCTCTCCCTCTCCCTCTTGTCCTCTCCCTCTCCCCCTTGTCCTCTCCCTCTCCCCCTTGTCCTCTCCCTCTCCCCCTTGTCCTCTCCCTCTCCCTCTCCCCCTTGTCCTCTCCCTCTCCCTCTCCCTCTTGTCCTTTCCCTCTCCCTCTTGTCCTCTCCCTCTCCCCCTTGTCCTCTCCCTCTCCCTCTCCCCCTTGTCCTCTCCCTCTCCCCCTTGTCCTCTCCCTCTCCCTCTCCCCCTTGTCCTCTCCCTCTCCCTCTCCCCCTTGTCCTCTCCCTCTCCCTCTCCCCCTTGTCCTCTCCCTCTCCCTCTCCCCCTTGTCCTCTCCCCTTGTCCTCTCACTCTCCCTCTCCCCCTTGTCCTCTCCCTCTCCCTCTCCCCCTCTCCCTCTCCCCCTTGTCCTCTCCCTCTCCCTCTCCCTCTTGTCCTCTCCCTCTCCCCCTTGTCCTCTCCCTCTCCCTCTCCCCCTTGTCCTTGTCCTCTCCCTCTCCCTCTCCCCCTTGTCCTCTCCCTCTCCCCCTTGTCCTCTCCCTCTCCCCCTTGTCCTCTCCCTCTCCCTATCCCTCTCCCCCTTGTCCTCTCCCTCTCCCTCTCCCCCTTGTCCTCTCCCTCTCCCCCTCTCCCTCTCCCTCTCCCCCTCCCTCTCCCCCTTGTCCTCTCCCTCTCCCTCTCCCTCTCCCCCTTGTCCTCTCCCTCTCCCTCTCCCCCTTGTCCTCTCCCTCTCCCCCTTGTCCTCTCCCTCTCCCTCTCCCTCTCCCTCTCCCTCTCCCTCTCCCCCTTGTCCTCTCCCTCTCCCTCTCCCCCTTGTCCTCTCCCTCTCCCCTTTGTCCTCTCCCTCTCCCTCTCCCCCTTGTCCTCTCCCTCTCCCTCTCCCTCTCCCCCTTGTCCTCTCCCTCTCCCCCTTGTCCTATCCCTCTCCCCCTTGTCCTCTCCCTCTCCCCCTTGTCCTCTCCCTCTCCCTCTCCCCCTTGTCCTCTCCCTCTCCCCCTTGTCCTCTCCCTTTCCCTCTCCCTCTCCCCCTTGTCCTCTCCCTCTCCCTCTCCCCCTTGTCCTCTCCCCCTTGTCCTCTCCCTCTCCCTCTCCCCCTTGTCCTCTCCCTCTCCCTCTCCCCCTTGTCCTCTCCCCCTTGTCCTCTCCCTCTCCCTCTCCCCCTTGTCCTCTCCCTCTCCCTCTCCCCCTTGTCCTCTCCTCCTTGTCCTCTCCCTCTCCCTCTCCCCCTTGTCCTCTCCCTCTCCCTCTCCCTCTCCCCCTTGTCCTCTCCCTCTCCCTCTCCCCCTTGTCCTCTCCCTCTCCCCCTTGTCCTCTCCCTCTCCCTCTCCCCCTTGTCCTCTCCCTCTCCCTCTCCCCCTTGTCCTCTCCCTCTCCCCCTTGTCCTCTCCCTCTCCCTCTCCCCCTTGTCCTCTCCCTCTCCCTCTCCCCCTTGTCCTCTCCCTCTCCCTCTCCCTCTCCCCCTTGTCCTCTCCCTCTCCCCCTTGTCCTCTCCCTCTCCCCCTTGTCCTCTCCCTCTCCCCCTTGTCCTCTCCCTCTCCCTCTCCCCCTTGTCCTCTCCCTCTCCCCCTTGTCCTCTCCCTTTCCCTCTCCCTCTCCCCCTTGTCCTCTCCCTCTCCCTCTCCCCCTTGTCCTCTCCCCCTTGTCCTCTCCCTCTCCCTCTCCCCCTTGTCCTCTCCCTCTCCCTCTCCCCCTTGTCCTCTCCCCCTTGTCCTCTCCCTCTCCCTCTCCCCCTTGTCCTCTCCCTCTCCCTCTCCCCCTTGTCCTCTCCCCCTTGTCCTCTCCCTCTCCCTCTCCCCCTTGTCCTCTCCCTCTCCCTCTCCCCCTTGTCCTCTCCTCCTTGTCCTCTCCCTCTCCCTCTCCCCCTTGTCCTCTCCCTCTCCCTCTCCCTCTCCCCCTTGTCCTCTCCCTCTCCCTCTCCCCCTTGTCCTCTCCCTCTCCCTCTGCCCCTTGTCCTCTCCCTCTCCCTCTCCCTCTCCCTCTCCCTCTGTGTCCTACCTGCTGCCACCCACCCTCCAGTTGCTCACTACTGGTTCCATTCTTTTCTTAACTACCTCACCAACCGTAGCTCCCATCATTTTCACCTTCTGTTTCTGTCTCTCATCCTCTCTCTTTACAAACACTTTCTGTGCCTCTCTTAACAATTCATCTAATGGTTTTTCACTCCACCCTTCTATCTTCTGTATCTTTCTCTGTATGTCTTGCCATGCCTTTGTCACAAAATGTACTTTCAAAAGACCCTGTGCCACTGGGTCCTCAGGGTTCATTCCAGAATATTTCCGCATTGAGTCTCATAATCTTTTCAAGAAAGCTGAGGGAGTCTCATCTTTCTCCTGTCTAACTTCAAAGGCTTTAGTCAAATTCTGCGACTTTGGAACTGCCTCTCTTATTCCTTTTAGAATCAGGTCTTTCAATTCCCTCATTGTTTCTCTATGATCCGGGTTTTGGTTTTCCCACTGGGGGTCTCTGAGGGGAAACTTCACCTCTCCCTGTCCAGCATCCCCATCCCCAGTGGGATATTCCCTGTCCCATATTTTAATGGATGCTCCTCGAATAAGTCCCCTTTCTTTCCCAGTAAATAGGATATTCAAAATAGACAATAACTCAGTCCATGTGTACAGACTGGGCCCCAAGAATTGATCAATTTGTTCAGACAACCCTACCGGATCCTCAACCAGGACCTTCATCTCCTTTTTAAATGTTCTGACCTCCCCACTGGTGAAGGGGGCACTTACAAACCCAATCTCTTTGTCCCCTACTGGTACCTCCCGAAGGGGATAACTCTTTACGTTCTTCCCCTTTTTTTGTTTTCCTCCCCTAGGCTTTCGTTTAGATACTCCGGAGGCCTCCTCAACATCTACTGTATCTTCCTTTTCTTTCGTTGAGGATTGAGGGTCTGGGACAAAAACATCCCCGTCCACCACCCCTTCTTCCTCCTCTTGTGGGTCATCCGTTCCCTGTCCCCATTTATCTGTCTCTCCTCCTCCTCCTCCATTTCCACCTAATCTGATTTTATGGTACGGGGGGGGGAGCGGGGGGAAGCAGCCAAGAGGATCCCAGAGTCTGGGTGGGGCAAAGGGGGAATCCTTTGTCTTTACTACCATCATTCCCAAACTGCCCTTCCAACAAGACGCATAGTCCGCCTCCTCTTGACTAAAAGGTTGTTTTTCATTCACATACAAATCTAAATACTGATATGCCCAATCCTCGTCCGAACCATACTTTGGTCAGAAGACAGCCGGACGAAGGATTGGTTCTTTGGTCCATAATAAACAACAATATTTCATCATTTTCTTTTTATCTTTTTCCCTTGTACAAGTCTTACTTGTCCATTCCCGCAACATCCTCCCCAACGGACTTTCTGGAGGAATGTTAGCAGGGACTTTTTCTTCCTTTACTTTGTCACAGTTTGACTTACTCTGCCTACCCTCCATTTCTCAGGACCCTCGCCAGTCCCTCAGCGATTAAATACCCCTTTTCTCAGCCACCAAGGCAATACTTAAAAGTCAGGTTTCTTACCTTGGTCTGTGCACAGAGTTGCCTTGCCCCTTTCTGCTGTATTTTCTATCGACCTCCGTTCACTGTCTGATTCAGATGTCTCTCTTGTGGGATTCATACCAGTCACCCAAGGGAGCGGACCAAACTGGGACACGAGACCGCTCCTCAATCGGGAACGGGACATGTCTTCCCAGTGTCCAGGGCCAGCCACTCCCCCCAGCAATGGAAGAATATCCCGGATGAACCCCCAGTTTTGAGAAACAAAGCTCATGCACTTCAATAATTTCAGTCAGAGACAAGATCTGAAGCAATCAGTATTGTTTATGATACACTTGCAAGCGTGGTGCCTGCCGTAAGGCACCCAGAGTTTAGCAAGTCCATATCTTGTATAGGATTCACTCCTCCCAACCCGGTGCCCATTACTGTTGTTTATCTCTTGCCGTATCCAGCCTTGTACATAACAAAGTAGAAGTCTTGCTTGGCTATTTCACCACATCCTGCTGCGGCCCATTGTTCGGTATATCCTCCTTCACTGCCATCTGTTTCCCTTGTAACATTCCCTCCCATTCCTCATCCATATTGAGCTCTATGACCCTATAATTGGGGTTTGTTTTTGTTTTTACAGAAGTGGGAAACAGATGCTTCGAACTACTGTTTGTACAGGCATATCTGGCTTAACCTCCACCCTCACAGCACCTTATCTATTTGTCTATAACATCTACCATTGTTTACAGGCATGTTTCATTCTTGTATGCACATCTGAGATAATACAAAAACAATTATATATTTCCTTCACATAGTTTTCATTCTTGTTAACTCAGCTCTTGGTTGAAACAATTCTCCACTGGTGTGAGTGTATTTACCTTGCTCAAGTAATTATAATTGCAGAAGTAACAATACTTTACCTAAATCCCACTGTATACTCCTTGATTGACGGTCTCACTAGAGTCCACAAGACAGTGGAAAAGTTACACATTGCTGAGGCATGTTAGCGCAGGATTTTAAAAAAAATTTGAACAGCAGACACTATTGTGCTATGCTTTGTGTGAGTTCAAACCATTATTGATATTCCCCTGAAAGCTGGTTTTAAATTATAGAATATTGCTGCATCAATGCAGGCCAAAATCCATCTTGTCCAGAATGTGTAATATTTTTAAAAAATAGATAATATGAAACAAGAAAAATGATTTTGGTGATGTGAAGAGATTTGTGTGTGGAACAAAAGTGTGTGCATTTGAAAAAGGAGCAGGTGACAACTTGTGTTGACAGGTGCTGAAACAAAGTGACAATTCACTGCATTCCCTCGAACCTTAATAACTTTGGGAAAGTTTATTGTCCTGACATTGTATCCCAATTCTTGGGAGAAGCTGCGATGAACCATGCATCGTTGAATGAGACTGAACAAAGATCACATAGTTATAACTGAGGACTGAATTTTAAATGTTGTGAGCAGAAAATAATTGCACCAGTATATTAACTGCACCAAGTCTGGTGAATTAATCAGTCTGGATTCGGCTTCCTCTGTCTGTCTCCCCAATAACTACTGCAGTCCTTCTGCTGAAAGAAGCAAGACCTTGCAGTTTGATTGTTTGCTGACTACACATTGGAGGATTGAGGTTAGACTTGGCAAGGGTCCAAATTAAAGCTACTATCTGTAATCAGAGACAGTGGGATTGCATTTGAAACAAAAATGTGGACTTTCTTTAGTGTCACAAAACTCGTCCATTTTTATCTGAAAGCTGTTCCTTGGCTCAAGGAGACTCTGTCCTTGATTTTTTGTTGGAGGTGGAGGGGGGCGGGGGGGGGGGTGCAGGTTCCGATCAGTCTGGTGTGGTACAGAGATAAAAAGGATTTGAAGAGGCCTTTTGTTTACATGTAAACAGATGAGCCTTCAGGCCAAAGTGATCGTGCTTGACAACTCACCGACATAATCAAAGGGCAGTGGTCAGCTCTTTAGCTGAGCTAAGCTGAACAGGTTTGCAAAGTTCAACAGGGAGTTGTGTAGAAACTCTCTTTTCTGCCCTCCAACTTCAACTTGAAGCATTGATACTGGTGTTTAACATTGGAACTGATGTACTCGGAACAGCATAATTACGTCGAGCTGGATAGGTGGGGTTCTGTAGGGGTTCTTTGTTCTTTGTGTAATTTTGTGAGTAATGATTGTGCCTGTTTAAAATCTAGTCAGCAACTGAGCTATTTTATTCCAGGTAATTTTCACTGTACACTTATCGAAACAAACTGCAATGTTATGCTCTGGGCTGCCTGCTTAAGAATGTTGTGAGTGGTCTAATAGTCCACATTAGTCATTTCAATGTTCATGTAGTTGTAGTTCCTTATGTTTTAAACAACTTTATAATAGTCTGAGCTTAACAGTTCCAGTAAAAAATATCAAAAGGTATGCAATATTTATTGGATTATGTTAGTTACTGGAAGTATTTATTTAAAGTCACAATTATTTCCTTAGCTTTTAAGATGATGTATATTCCCATTTAAAGGAAGATGATACTTTGCTGTGAAGTGAAGGCTGAATCTGCTGTGATCATTTTGAGTCTGGCAATTTGCAGAGAAACACCTTTAAATTTAATCTCAAAGGAGCACTTTATTGTTTGAGGGCTTGGACTTCGGAGTAACCTAACTAAGATGTCACTGAGCAACTTCCCACTTGGTATATCGAGCAAAACATGAGGGAAATTCAACAGACCAGTTGACGAGAGATGGGCATATAGGTGACAGTCTTTAACCATTGTAACAATAAATTCAGAACCTGGTCAATCTCAGATTACTATGTATGATGTTATGTCATAAATAGATTAGATTCCCGACAGTGTGGAAACAATCCACACCGACCCTCCGGAGAGTAACCCACCCAGGCCAATTTCCCTCTGACTAATGTACCGAACACTACGGGCAATTGAGCATGACCAATCCACCTGACCTACACATCTTTGGACTGTGGGAGGAAACCGGAGCACCCGGAGGAAACCCACGCAGACACGGGGAGAATGTGCAAACACCACACAGACAGTCTCCTGACTGAGCCAGCACACCGCCCAAGTGTTTTAACAAAAACAGAAACAGTAAAACACTTCCTGAGAATTGATGCTGTCTTCCATCCTGTTTAACTAATAAAATGTATTGTTGTTGGAGTGAGGTCAATGGAAAATAAAGACCATGAAAGCATAGGAAGGGTTAAAGCATGAAGACCACTGGGAATCTGTGATCTGTGGAATGCAGGGGCAGGATGGGATAACCATAGTGGAACATTCTGACACCCATTAGCAGAGTAAGGTTAAGGCTGAAGGGTCACTATGGCCAGATGAGATAACACTAGTAATAAAGCAAGTTTCTCTGGTAAGTGTTATTCTGACAGGATTGGGACCGGAAATATTTGGGACATGACATTAAAATATCTAACTAATAGTTAGTCGAGTCAGCTTGAGACAGGAGACTATTGTAATAGATGGAATAGCTAAATATCTATCATGACAGGTTAGTCTGCAATGGAAGATCACTGCAGCAGAGTTCGCAATAAATATCTAATCATGACATTCGAATAACATCAAGTAGAATGTACAACTAAAGAGGTAATGGGAACTAACATCACTGGTTTATTGTGGAGCTGGAGTGAGATACTTTGATTAAGATAGTTGGTCATGCTGACAAGCTCACAGAAACATGATCAAAAATTATATAAAAATCCACGGACCCTGAGGTTCGGGGGCATTCGAGAATCTGCTTTCTCAGTGTCACGGTTTTTTGTTTGCAAATAAAAGACTTATTTCTTGAAGAACTCTCTGCGTCTCCTGGTGGTTCTCTATAGTTTCTCCACAACACTACCTGACCCAGTAATGCAGGGCCCTGGTCTCTGTCTCCGTTTCTCTCTCTCAGTCTCTCACATATGCACGCACGAACGCGCACACAGTTACTGAGGGACAGTGAATGACAGAATAATAGAAGCATTTTCAAATATTAAAGCTCCATTAAACAATCCTGGGATGGGTTGATGGGGTCAGTGTAGGGGGAGCTTTACTCTGTATCTAACCCTGTTCCGACCCTACCCTGGGAAGGGTTGATGGTGATACAGAAAAGGGAGCTTTACTGTGTATCTAACCCCATCCTGTCCCTGCCCTGGGAGGGGTTGATAGGGAAAGTGCAGGAGGATCGTTATTTTGGAACATAGGAACAGGAGGAGGCCATTCAGCCCCTTGAGCCTGTTCCATCATTCAATGGGATCATGACTAATCTGTGGCCTAACTCCACATTCCTTCCTTTGGCCCATATCCCTCAATATCTTCACTGAATAAACATGTATCTCTCTCTGATTTAACATGAACGACTGATCCAGCATCCACTGCTGTTTGTGGAAGAGAGTCCCAAACCTCTCCCACCCTGTGTGTGTTAAAGTGCTTCCTACCATCTCTCCTGAACACTCTGGGCCCTCATTCTCAGACTCTGTTCCCTCTTGGTCTAGAATCTCCAACCTGTGGGAATCGTTGATCTTGATTGATCCTGTCTCATTCTGTATATTCCTTGAAGGCTTTGATCAGATCACCCCTTAGCTTTCTCAATTCTGGAGGAAAACGGCCTCATTTGTCCAGTCTCCCCTCAGAATGTAATCCCTGAGCTCCAGGATCATTCTTGTAAACCTCCCTCTCTGTACTCCAACCTGATACCCACACACTTGCTGACACTGAACTCCATCTAACACAGCTTTGCCCATTCACCCAATCTATCGATATCCCTTTGTAATGTTAAGGTACCATCTGCACTGTCTACAATGCTGCCTAACATTGTACCTAACCCCATGCTGTCCCGATCCTGTGTGTGTTTGATAGGAACAGTGCAGAGGGATCTATACTCTGTATCTAACCCCATGCTGCACATGTGCTGGGAGTATTCGATGCAGACAGTGTGGAGGGAGATTTACTCTGTATCTAGCCCCATGTTGTCCCTATCCTGGGAATGAATATACCATTGGGTCAGAGACAGGAGACATGATAGAGATGAATGAGACTTTCAGACTGGAGGGAGCTCCAGGCACATACAAGTTGGGAAATGTTTTCAGTAAAAGGCAATTGATCCCAGGTCACTGCTGAGTGTAAGAATCTGATGCCTTTCCCTCACTATCCTCCTCCAATCCCTGGGAAGATCTGCTCCCACACCATGTTCCATCCTAACTGCTGACTGTGTTCGATACATTAATACATTGGGGATGGACGGGGGTGATTTTAAACCTGGGATCTTGCTGTGTAACTTGCCTTCAAAATGCTCTCACATTCCCTTTCAAGTAATCTTTTCCTTCTTTTATCCCGATGAACTTTTGTTGGGAAAGCTGCAACGTGAAGATCCAAAATGTTCAGGCCGAGGGAAGCCTTGGCCAAGCTCCAGAGGGAGACGTGGTTCTGAGGCCTGAGGCCTGGTCGACAGGCTGCACCCCGTGGGGGCCGACATGGATTGTGTGTTTATTTACCCCGAGGTTTAATCTCCTCTGGGGTTCCTGGGCTTTAGGGGCCTCTGCTTAACTGGCTACTGTCAGATTGCGGCCCTGTCATTTTTAAACAGGTTTGAAGCCTGGTGTTAAAGTATGTCATTTACATAAATGATTTGGATGCGAGCATAAGAGGTACAGTTAGTGCAGATGACACCAAAATTGGAGGTGTAGTGAACAGTGAACAGGGTTACCTCAGATTACAACAGGATCTGGACCAGATGGGCCAATGGGCTGAGAAGTGGCAGATGGAGATTAATTCAGATAAATGTGAGGCGCTACATTTTGGGAAAGCAAATCTTTGCAGGACTTATACACTTAATGGTAAGGTCCTAGGGAGTGTTGGCGAACAAAGAGACCTTGGAGTCCAGGTGCATGCCTCCTTGAAAGTGAAGTCGCAGGTAGGTAGAATAGTGAAGAAGGCATTTGGTATGCTTTCCTTTATTGGTCAGAGTATTGAGTACAGGAGTTGGGAGGTCATGTTGCGGCTGTACAGGACATCGGTTAGGCCACTGTTGGAATATTGCGTGCAGTTCTGGTCTCCTTCCAATCGGAAAGATGTTGTGAAACTTGAAAGGGTTGAAAGATTTACAAGGATGTTGCCAGAGTTGGAAGATTTGAGCTACAGGGAGAGGCTGAACAGGCTGGGGCTGTTTTCCCTGGAGCATCGGAGGCTGAGGGATGACCTTATAGAGGTTTACAAAATTATGAGGAGCATGGATAGGATAAATAGACATAGTATTTTCCCTGGGGTCGGGGAGTCCAAAACTAGAGGGCATAGGTTTAGGGTGAGAGGGGAAAGATATAAAAGAGACCTAAGGGGCAACAATTTCACGCAGAGGGTGGTACGTGTATGGAATGAGCTGCCAGAGGATGTGGTGGAGGCTGGTACAATTGCAACATTTAAGAGGCATTTGGATGGGTATATGAATAGGAAGGGTTTGGAGGGATATGGGCCGGGTGATGGCAGGTGGGACTAGATTGGGTTGGGACATCTGGTCGGTATGGACGGGTTGGACCGAAGGGTCTGTTTCCGTTCTGTACATCTCTTTGACTCTATGTCCATCCCCAGGATCTGAGAGGGGGAATTAAAACCCAAATGATGTGACACTCTCTAAAGACTTGTCATAATGTCAGAGTAATATTGGTTACAGAGAGGGTAGGGTGAGAAAATACAACAGTGAGAGAAAGAGAGTGAGAGAGAGATTTGAAAAATTGAGAGAGCAGGGGAAACAGAAGGGGAGAGAGAGGGAGAGGTGTTTTGAGATTGTGAAATTCTGCAATGTTTGATTCTGGGGTGACAGGAAATAATTAAACTGAAGCAGCATCACAGAGGGGGAAATGATCAGAGTAATTAGCTGCTGCTGCATTGTTGCATGTGGGATCTTGCTGTGCACCAGCTGCCCCAATGCCGTCATTGCAAGCAGTGAGTGTTTTAATCAGGTAACCTGGTATCTCAAAGTTTCTCCAAAGCTTTGGAATGAAAACTCAGCTCATCACCCGATATGTTTGTGTTTGGATGTCGCTGGGAAATTGTCTATGTCACAGAGAGAGGGGGAAACCTGGGAGCTTGCTGTGCTATCGCTCTGTAATAATTTTCCTCCTTTGCCTTTCAATGAATGCTGTCTCTTTCCTCCCATGGGATGTTGCTGGCCCCTTGAAGATTCAAAGAGAGAAACTTTGGGATCAGGAGACCTTTGAACAAGAGCTTTCTCCAGAGGGGGAGCACGGGCCTGAGGCCTGAGGCCTGGTCGATAGGCTGCACCCCGTGGGGGCCCACGTGAGTTGTGTGTTAATTTACCCCGAGGTTTAATCTCCTCTGGGGGACCCTGGGTTTTACGGGCCTCTGGGTAACTGGCTCCTGTCAGATTGCAGCTCTGTCATTTTTAAACAGATTTGAAGCCTGGAGTTAAAGTAACTGGGGCCCTGGGATTTGACACAAACACATCAATCCCCAGTGAGTATCTGACAGACAGGACTCCCCAAGGAGGGAAGTAAAACCTTAAATGAGAAACTTTCTCCAAAGACTTCTTCTAATATCAGAATAATGCTACATGTGGATCTTGCTGTGTCTCAAACTACCTGCAGGGTGGCCTACGTTGCAACCAGGGTGACCAAATGTGATAATCGCACAGAAAAGACACAGGTTCGCCAATTCCCCAGGTATCTGGGAGGGGATCTCTCTCTCTCTCTCGGTCTTTCTTTGGTTGATTTTTCAAACAAATAAAACCGTCCCACACACAGAAATCCACAGCCTCCTGTCGGATGTAAAGTGGGATTTGAGCACATTCTGGAGCACAAAGGGGACTACCCTGTGGGATTGCACTGTGCATCAATAGCCCACCCTGTGACTTGTCGTCATTTTAATGGGGAGTGGTGTGGAGGACAGGATGTGGGATTCCAGGCAGGGAGAGACAGACAGAGAGAGACTCATGATCAGAAACTGGATTTGGAAAGTGATGGTATTATTGGGATCTTGCTGTGTGAAAATTACATGGGGGGCATTTTGCTTGTGGAGTGGTTGATATGGGGAGGGGTTGTTGCTGGGGGATGGCACTAGTTCTCGCAGGGGGTAAAGATGAGGAAATACCCCAGGTATGCCACACCCAGCTTCCTGTTGGATCTTGCTGTGCGCCCCTCAGCCTGCAGGTTGCCCCTTACACATCACAGGAGTCTGTCCAAAGGGCCCGGGCTCCGTTTGCTGATGGCCTGATAGTGGGTGGGTTGTATCATCCCTCCTTTCCCCAGCCCAGACCACCCCCCGCCCCACCTCTCCTCCCCCTCCCTCCACAATGTGATAGTGACGGGGCTAATGTCTACAGGACAGGGCGGGGAGATGGGAACACACTTTAAATGGGAGGGAGGGAGGGAGGGAAGGGCATTTCAATCAGAACGGAGGGGAATGGAGAGAGAGAGAGAGAGAGAGAGAGAGAGAGAGAGAGAGAGAGGAGAGAGAGAGAGAGAGAGAGAGAGAGAACAATCCATTCTCGAGAACAGGAGGAAGCTGAGCGGAGAGATGGAGAGGGGGATAGGGACAGGGAGAGAGAGGTGGGGGAGAAGAGAGAGAATGAGAGAGGGAAACAGATGGGAAGGAGTGAAGGAGAAAGAGAGACAGTGTGAGGAAGGTGGGAGAGAGGGAGAGAAGCAGCTGGAGGGGGCAGGTTTAAACACGGAGGGAGGGACAAGATCCAGGCTCTGAGACCAACTCCCTTCCATCGAGTCTCAGAATATAAACCCTTGGGGTGGGGTTGGGGGTCTCAGTCAGAAAGCATTGACCCCCTGGGTCCCAGTGAAATCTGTTCCCATTCTCTGGGTTTAAAATCAGGGGGAAGTGCTGATAAAATGGGGAGCTTTGGGAAGTCACTCAGTGATGGGATTTTGTTTGTTTTTCTTGTTTTTGATTCAAAAGATCTTGGCTCGGATTTAATCAACTTCCATCTCCCTGTCTCCCTCCCTCACACCGCCAACCCTGGATTTTCTCTCTTTCTGTGTCTGTCTCCATTTCTCTGTCCCTAATCTTGTTTGTGTTCTCTCCCCACCTCGGTCTCTGTCCCTCTCTCTATCTGTCTGTATGCCCCCAGCCCTCCCTCCCTGTCCTCCTGTCCCGAAGGGAGATTTGGACTCAGTATCGTGTGGTATTGCACGTATCATAAACACAGTGGGATCTTGCTGTTCCCTGGGACTCCTGTTGTTGTCAAAACTGTGGGTGTGGGTGGGGGGAAAGAAAGCCCCTTTCTCAGGGTGGAGTGGGGCAGGGGGAAGCCTGGGGACTGGGATCTTGCTGTGCATGAAGACACACACAGTCGAATGGCCGGTAAGTCTCTGCACATACTCCCTGTGCTCCCCCCCCCAGCCCAGGGCCTGGGACACAGTGAGGGGTGGGGGTGTGGTGAGGGAGGGGTGGGAGAATTGTACACAATGGAGACACAGAGGGGGCTTTTATACAGAGATAGGGGAGTATGGGCAGAGGGGACAGTGGGGTGGGTAGGGGGTAAATGAAGGTACACAGGGGGAGAGGGGCAATTAGATTGGGGAAGGAGGGGAAAATAGGGGGGGCTGGAAAATTCCAGGGGGGTGGAAAATTGTGGGTGTGGTAACAAATTAACCGAAGATGGGGGGCTGTGGGGTTACAGAAGAAGGGGGTGGTAAATGTAGGGGGAACAGAATATTGGGGGGCAATATTTGGTGGGGGTGTGGATTGGAAAGGGAAATAAATGGGGACGGGCTGGAAACCCCCCCCCGAAGTGGGGGAGAGACTGAACATGGGGGATTGGGAATTGTGGTCAGGAATATAATTGGCGGGGGGGGGGGGGCGGCACAATAGAGTGAAAATGTGATGGGGGGGAGGTTTATGTAAAGTCCCTGTCTCAGGGAGTGAGGGGCAGTGAAGCAGTCCCTCAAAAGGTCACTGAGTGTCTGCACGTACTCACTGTGTCCCCCCAACATAAAGGGGTGGGTGGGGGAGGGGGTGCTGCCAAATTAGGAACAGACGTAACATCCAGGGGTGGGGACAAAACTTTGGGAGGGCAAATAATTAGGGGGAATCCTTATGGAAAACTAGGGAGCAGGGGGTGTCAGGTAAAACCCCTTTGAGTGAGATTGGGGCATGGGGGGGGGGGGAAGTGACGGAAATTGCTGGAGAGTGGGATCTTGCTGTGCCCATCCACAGTCAGTCAAAAGGCCAGTGAGTGTCTGCACATGCTCACTGTGTGGGGACGCGGTGGGCTATCAGTGAGGAGCGGTCTCTGTCAGAACGGGGATTCAGTCAGGGGCCATTCAGGGGCAAAACCCAGGGGGGCAGGACACTGGGCCGTTAATAGAAGGGGGGATAGACACGATGGGCTGAATATCCTCCTCCTGGACTGTGAGCCATCAGGGATTCTGGTCTCAGTCAGTCCCCACAGGCTCCTGTACCCCCTGGACGGGTATTGGGGGAGGACAATGAGGAGGGTATATAGGACACAGAGGGGCTTTTATATACGTAGGGGGACGTTCAGAGGGCAGGAACAAGGAGGGAGGGGCCAGAGAAAAGACGGATGGGCCAAAAAACAGAATGGAAAGGGAGTGGAACAACGGAGAGAGGGACCGATAGGAGAGGGAGGAAGGGGGAGGGAGGGAGTGGGGAGGGAGGGAGTGGGGAGGGAGGTAGAGGGAGTGGGGAGGGGGTGGGGAGAGAGGTAGAGGGAGTGGGGAGGGGGTGGGGAGAGAGGTAGAGGGAGTGGGGAGGGGGTGGGGAGAGAGGTAGCGGGAATGGGAGGATGGGGAGGGAGGACGAAGGGGGGAGGGAGGACGAAGGGGGGAGGGAGACGAAGGGGGGAGGGAGGACGAAGGGGGGAGGGAGGGGGAGGAAGGATGGGGTGGGAGGGGGAGGGAGGATGGGGTGGGAGGGGGAGGGAGGATGGGGTGGGAGGGGGAGGGAGGATGGGGTGGGAGGGGGAGGGAGGATGGGGGGAAGGAGGATAGGGTGGGAGGGTGAGGGGGAGGGAGGACGAAGGGGTGGAACAGGTCAGGGTGGGGGAAATGAGGGCGAAGGGGGTGAGGACAGGTAGAGGGTCCCACCTGGTTGGACAATGGGAGGAATGAATCCAGTTGGTGGGAGGGAGCAGGGGAAGGAGGTTACTTGAAATTGGAGGACTCCGTGTTGAGTCCTCCAGACTGTAGGTTTCCCAGGAGGGGGATGAGATGTTGTTCCTCCAATTTGAGGTGTGGTTCGTTGTGGTAATGCAGGAGGTTGAGGATGGTCATGTTGGGGGGGAAGTGAACTGGGCGGTAACTGGAGGGTCTGGTCAGCCCCTCTGGGACCGGTGTGATGCTCAGTGAACCGTTCCCTAAGTTTCCATTGGGTCTTCCTGATGTAGAGAAGCCCACACCGGGAGCACCTGATGCTGGAAACATGGTTGGAGGAGAGGCAGGTGAACCTCTGTCTCCCCTGGAAGAAGGGGTTGGGGGCCCGGGATGGAGCTGAGGGGGCTGGGGGTGTAACAGCAGGGTTTGTATCTTTTCCAGTGACAGGGGAAGGTACCTGGGGGTTTGGGGAGTGAGAGTGATACAAACCCAAGGAGTGTCAAAGGGAACGGTCCTTGTGGAAGGCAGAGAGGGGTGGGGGAGGGGAAGAGGGTCTTGGTGGGAAAGCAAATTCCTGATCCCAAAACAAAGGTCCCATTGATTCCGAGCTCTGGTCCTGGATTATAACACTGACCAGGGCAGGGGGGTGACCATGGGAGTGTTTTGACATTGGGACAGGGGCTAGGGAGATGCTCACTGCAGAACCCTCCCCATTCACCTGGTTCTGGTTGTTATCTCAGTGTTCGGGTTATTCCAGTTATATTCAGGGAGAACCCTCAGGATTTGATGGGAATGGGTCGGGACGGGTGGCGACGGGTGGGGACTGAATGGGAATGATGGCGACAGATGGGGTCTGGTGGCAACGAATGGGGACTGGTGGGAACAGAGGGGGACTGAATGGGAATGATGGGGACTGGTGGTGACGGGGGAGGGGGGACGGGGGGGGGACAGATAATTCTGATGGCGACTGATGGGGTCGGGGGGACTGCCGGGGTCAGATGGGGAGAGATGGGAACAAATGGGGAGAGATGGGGACAAAGGGGGACGGGGGGAACTGATGGGGACAGGTGGGGATGAATGGGAATGGTGGGGACAGGTGGGGATGAATGGGAATGGTGGGGACAGGGGGGGACGAATGGGAATGGTGGGGACAGGGGGGGACGAATGGGAATGGTGGGGACAGGGGGGGACGAATGGGAATGGTGGGGACAGGGGGGGACGAATGGGAATGGTGGGGACAGGGGGGGACGAATGGGAATGGTGGGGACAGGGGGGGACGAATGGGAATGGTGGGGACAGGGGGGGACGAATGGGAATGGTGGGGACGGGGGGGACGAATGGGAATGGTGGGGACAGGGGGGGACGAATGGGAATGGTGGGGACAGGGGGGGACTGAATGGGAATGATGGGGACAGGTGGGGATGAATGGGAATGGTGGGGACAGGGGGGGACTGAATGGGAATGATGGGGACTGGTGGTGACGGTGGAGGGGGGACGGGGGGGGGACAGATAATTCTGATGGCGACTGATGGGGTCGGGGGGACTGCCGGGGTCAGATGGGGAGAGATGGGAACAAATGGGGAGAGATGGGGACAAAGGGGGACGGGGGGAAAAATGGGGACAGGTGGGGATGAATGGGAATGGTGGGGACAGGTGGGGATGAATGGGAATAGTGGGGACAGGGGGGGACGAATGGGAATGGTGGGGACAGGGGGGGACGAATGGGAATGGTGGGGACAGGGGGGGACGAATGGGAATGGTGGGGACAGGGGGGGGACTGAATGGGAATGATGGGGACTGGTGGTGACGGTGGAGGGGGGACGGGGGGGGGACAGATAATTCTGATGGCGACTGATGGGGTCGGGGGGACTGCCGGGGTCAGATGGGGAGAGATGGGAACAAATGGGGAGAGATGGGGACAAAGGGGGACGGGGGGAAAAAATGGGGACAGGTGGGGATGAATGGGAATGGTGGGGACAGGTGGGGATGAATGGGAATAGTGGGGACAGGGGGGGATGAATGGGAATAGTGGGGACAGGGGGGGACGAATGGGAATGGTGGGGACAGGGGGGGATGAATGGGAATGGTGGGGACAGGGGGGGATGAATGGGAATGGTGGGGATGATTGGGAATGGTGGGGACAGGGGGGGATGAATGGGAATGGTGGGGATGAATGGGAATGGTGGGGACGGGGGGGCGAATGGGAATGGTGGGGACAGGGGGGGATGAATGGATATGGTGGGGACAGGGGGGGATGAATGGGAATGGTGGGGACAGGTGGAGACGAATGGGAATGGTGGGGACAGGGGGGGATGAATGGGAATGGTGGGGATGAATGGGAATGGTGGGGACAGGTGGGGATGAATGGGAATGGTGGGGACAGGGGGGGACGAATGGGAATGGTGGGGACAGCGGGGGACGAATGGGAATGGTGGGGACAGGGGGGGACGAATGGGAATGGTGGGGACAGGGGGGGATGAATGGGAATGGTGGGGACAGGGGGGGATGAATGGGAATGGTGGGGATGATTGGGAATGGTGGGGACAGGGGGGGATGAATGGGAATGGTGGGGATGAATGGGAATGGTGGGGACGGGGGGGCGAATGGGAATGGTGGGGACAGGGGGGGATGAATGGATATGGTGGGGACAGGGGGGGATGAATGGGAATGGTGGGGACAGGTGGAGACGAATGGGAATGGTGGGGACAGGGGGGGATGAATGGGAATGGTGGGGATGAATGGGAATGGTGGGGACAGGTGGGGATGAATGGGAATGGTGGGGACAGGGGGGGACGAATGGGAATGGTGGGGACAGCGGGGGACGAATGGGAATGGTGGGGACAGGGGGGGACGAATGGGAATGGTGGGGACAGGGGGGGACGAATGGGAATGGTGGGGACAGGGGGGGACGACTGGGAATGGTGGGGACAGGGGGGGATGAATGGGAATGGTGGGGATGAATGGGAATGGTGGGGACAGGTGGGGATGAATGGGAATGGTGGGGACAGGTGGGGATGAATGGGAATGGTGGGGATGAATGGGAATGGTGGGGACAGGGGGGGATGAATGGGAATGGTGGGGACAGGTGGGGATGAATGGGAATGGTGGGGATGAATGGGAATGGTGGGGACAGGTGGGGATGAATGGGAATGGTGGGGACAGGTGGGGACGAATGGGAATGGTGGGGACAGGGGGGGACGAATGGGAATGGTGGGGACAGGGGGGGACGAATGGGAATGGTGGGGACAGGGGGGGACGAATGGGAATGGTGGGGACAGGGGGGGACGAATGGGAATGGTGGGGACAGGGGGGGACGAATGGGAATGGTGGGGACAGGGGGGGACGAATGGGAATGGTGGGGACAGCGGGGGACGAATGGGAATGGTGGGGACAGGGGGGGACGAATGGGAATGGTGGGGACAGGTGGGGATGAATGGGAATGGTGGGGACAGGGGGGGACGACTGGGAATGGTGGGGATGAATGGGAATGTTGGGGACAGGTGGGGATGAATGGGAATGGTGGGGACAGGGGGGGACGAATGGGAATGGTGGGGATGAATGGGAATGGTGGGGACAGGGGGGGATGAATGGGAATGGTGGGGATGAATGGGAATGGTGGGGACAGGTGGGGATGAATGGGAATGGTGGGGATGAATGGGAATGGTGGGGACAGGGGGGGATGAATGGGAATGGTGGGGATGAATGGGAATGGTGGGGACAGGGGGGGATGAATGGGAATGGTGGGGATGAATGGGAATGGTGGGGACAGGTGGGGATGAATGGGAATGGTGGGGACAGGTGGGGATGAATGGGAATGGTGGGGATGAATGGGAATGGTGGGGACAGGGGGGGATGAATGGGAATGGTGGGGATGAATGGGAATGGTGGGGACAGGTGGGGATGAATGGGAATGGTGGGGATGAATGGGAATGGTGGGGATGAATGGGAATGGTGGGGACAGGGGGGGATGAATGGGAATGGTGGGGACAGGGGGGGATGAATGGGAATGGTGGGGACAGGTGGGGATGAATGGGAATGGTGGGGATGAATGGGAATGGTGGGGACAGGTGGGGATGAATGGGAATGGTGGGGACAGGTGGGGATGAATGGGAATGGTGGGGACAGGGGGGGACGAATGGGAATGGTGGGGACAGGGGGGGACGAATGGGAATGGTGGGGACAGGGGGGGACGAATGGGAATGGTGGGGACAGGGGGGGACGAATGGGAATGGTGGGGACAGGGGGGGACGAATGGGAATGGTGGGGACAGGGGGGGACGAATGGGAATGGTGGGGACAGGGGGGGATGAATGGGAATGGTGGGGACAGGTGGGGATGAATGGGAATGGTGGGGATGAATGGGAATGGTGGGGACAGGTGGGGATGAATGGGAATGGTGGGGATGAATGGGAATGGTGGGGACAGGTGGGGATGAATGGGAATGGTGGGGACAGGTGGGGATGAATGGGAATGGTGGGGACAGGGGAGGACGAATGGGAATGGTGGGGACAGGGGGGGATGAATGGGAATGGTGGGGACAGGGGGGGACGAATGGGAATGGTGGGGACAGGGGGGGATGAATGGGAATGGTGTGGTCAGGGGGGGATGAATGGGAATGGTGGGGACAGGGGGGGATGAATGGGAATGGTGGGGACAGGGGGGGATGAATGGCGACTGACGGGGATTGGGGGGGGACAGGTGTGGTCTGGTGGCGACAGATGGCAACAGACGGGGACAGAGGGGGACTGGCGGGGCTAGAATGGGAATGATGGGGACTGGTGGGAACAGATGGGGAATGTTGTGGATGGTGGGGACAGAGGGGGACGGGAGGGATGGGGGGAAACAGAGAACTCTGATGACAACTGATGGGGACGGAGGGGGACTGCTGGGAACAGGAGGACGACGGGGTGGGGACGGGGGACGGACGGGGGGGAACGGTGGGGAGAGATGGGGAGCAGGGAAAGAATGGGGGGACGGGGGACTGGCGGGGTGAATTGGGGTCAGAGGGGGATGGGTGGGGACAGATGCGGACTGGTGGGGACAGAGGGGACCAATGGGGACAGGTGGGGACAGATTGGAACTGATGGGAACAGGTGGGGGCTGGTGGGCCTGGTGTGAACAGGTAGGGGCTCGTGGGCCTGGTGTGAACAGGATGGGGCGGGTGGGCCTGGTGTGAACAGGTAGGGGCTGGTGGGCCTGGTGTGAACAGGATGGGGCGGGTGGGCCTGGTGTGAACAGGTAGGGGCTGGTGGGCCTGGTGTGAACAGGTAGGGGCTCGTGGGCCTGGTGTGAACAGGATGGGGCGGGTGGGCCTGGTGTGAACAGGTAGGGGCTGGTGGGCCTGGTGTGAACAGGTAGGGGCTCGTGGGCCTGGTGTGAACAGGATGGGGCGGGTGGGCCTGGTGTGAACAGGTAGGGGCTGGTGGGCCTGGTGTGAACAGGTAGGGGCTGGTGGGCCTGGTGTGAACAGGTAGGGGCGGGTGGGCCTGGTGTGAACAGGTAGGGGCTGGTGGGCCTGGTGTGAACAGGATGGGGCGGGTGGGCCTGGTGTGAACAGGTAGGGGCTGGTGGGCCTGGTGTGAACAGGTAGGGGCTGGTGGGCCTGGTGTGAACAGGTAGGGGCTGGTGGGCCTGGTGTGAACAGGTAGGGGCTGGTGGGCCTGGTGTGAACAGGTAGGGGCTGGTGGGCCTGGTGTGAACAGGTAGGGGCTGGTGGGCCTGGTGTGAACAGGTAGGGGCTGGTGGGCCTGGTGTGAACAGGTAGGGGCGGGTGGGCCTGGTGTGAACAGGTAGGGGCTGGTGGGCCTGGTGTGAACAGGTAGGGGCTGGTGGGCCTGGTGGGCCTGGTGTGAACAGGTAGGGGCGGGTGGGCCTGGTGTGAACAGGTGGGGGCTGGTGGGCCTGGTGTGAACAGGTGGGGGCTGGTGGGCCTGGTGTGAACAGGTAGGGGCGGGTGGGCCTGGTGTGAACAGGTGGGGGCTGGTGGGCCTGGTGTGAACAGGTAGGGGCGTGTGGGCCTGGTGTGAACAGGTAGGGGCTGGTGGGCCTGGTGTGAACAGGTGGGGGCGGGTGGGCCTGGTGTGAACAGGTAGGGGCGGGTGGGCCTGGTGTGAACAGGTAGGGGCTGGTGGGCCTGGTGTGAACAGGTGGGGGCGGGTGGGCCTGGTGTGAACAGGTAGGGGCTGGTGGGCCTGGTGTGAACAGGTAGGGGCTGGTGGGCCTGGTGTGAACAGGTAGGGGCTGGTGGGCCTGGTGTGAACAGGTAGGGGCTGGTGGGCCTGGTGTGAACAGGTGGGGGCGGGTGGGCCTGGTGTGAACAGGCGGTGCCAGATGGGGACAGATGATTCTGATGGGGACAGGTGGGGGCTGGTAGGGACAGAGGGGAACCGATGGGGACCAGTCAGGACAGACGATTTGGTGGCAACATGATGACTAATGGGGATAGAATGGGAATGATGGGGACTGGTGGGAACAGATGGGGAATAATGTGGACAGATGATGGCTGATGGGGGCTGATGGGGACTGGCGGGGACAGAGGGGGACAGAATGGGAGTGAATGGGACTGATGGGGATACAGGGTTCTGATGCGGCCTGCTGGGGACAGAGGAGTTCTGGTGGGAACTGACGTGGACTGAATGGGAATGATGGCAACAGGTGGGAACTGGTGGGGACAGAGGGGGATGGGTGGAACTGATGGGGATAGAATGGGAATGGTGGGGACAGATGGGGACATGATGGGGAATAATGTGGACAGATGATGGCTGATGGGGACAGGCAGGGACTGGCGGGGACAAGCGGCGGACGGGCGGGGACAGCGGGGGACGGGCGGGGACAGCGGGGGACGGGCGGGGACAGCGGGGGACGGGCGGGGACAGCGGGGGACGGGCGGGGACAGAGGATGACGGGCGGGGACAGAGGGGGACGGGCGGGGACAGAGGGGGACGGGCGGGGACAGAGGGGGACTGGCGGGGACTGGCGGGGACAGAGGGGGACAGAGGGGGGACAGAGGGGGGACAGAGGGGGGACAGGTGGGGACAGAGGGGGACAGAGGGGGACAGAGGGGGACGAGTGAGGACAGAGGGGGACAGAGGGGGACAGAGGGGGACTGGTGAGGACAGGTGGGGACAGAGGGGGACAGAGGGGGACTGGTGGGGACTGGTGGGGACTGGTGGGGACAGAGGGGGACAGGTGGGGACAGGTGGGGACAGGTGGGGACAGGTGGGGACAGGTGGGGACAGGTGGGGACAGGTGGGGACAGGTGGGGACAGAGGGGGACTAGTGAGGACAGAGGGGGACTAGTGATGGAGGGGTCAAATGGGGAGAGGTAGGGACAGAGGGGGACTGGAGGGAATAGGGCGAGCCGGGGGGGGGGAACGGCGGGGGGGGACTGGTGGGGGATGGAGAGGGGGACGGAGAGGGACTAGTGGGGATAGAATGGGAAATGATGGGAATGGGGGGGGAACAGGTGGGGCCGGGCAGCAACTGATGGGGCTGGGTGGCAACTGACGGGGATCGAATGGGAATGATGTGGTCTGGTGGGGACAGATGGGACAGAGGGGGAACGGCGAGGGCAGAGGGGGAACGGCGAGGGCAGAGGGGGAACGGCGAGGGCAGAGGGGGAACGGCGAGGGCAGACGGCCACAGACAGGGACTGAGGGGGAGAGAGGGATCAGAGCGGGATTGGTGGGGACTCGTAGGGCAGATAGGGATGGAGGGCAAGATAGGGGGACAGGGAGGATAAGAGGGGGACAGGTGGGGACAGGATGGGGACAGGATGGGGCCAGAGTGGGGGACAGGCGGGGGACCGGCGGGGACGGATGGGGCTCATTGACGACACGGTGGCCTGGTGGTGACAGGTGGGGAGAGGGAGAGGCGGGGGTGGAGGGAGAGGCGGGGGTGGAGGGAGAGGCGGGGGTGGAGGGGTAGAGGGAGAGGCGTGGGGGTAGAGGCGGGGGGGAGAGACGGGGGGGAGAGACGGGGGGGGAGAGACGGGGGGGAGAGATGGGGGGGAGACGGGGGGGAGAGACGGGGGGGGGAGAGACGGGGGGGGAGAGACGGGGGGGGAGAGACGGGGCTGGGAGAGACGGGGGGGGAGAGACGGGGGGAGACGGGGGGGGAGACGGGGAGGGGGAGACGGGGGGGAGAGACGGGGGGGGGAGAGACGGGGGGGGAGAGACGGGGGGGGAGAGACGGGGGGGGAGAGACGGGGGGGAGACGGGGGGGGAGAGATGGGGGGGGAGAGACGGGGGGGTAGAGAGAAGGGGGGTGAAGAGATGGATTGGTGGTGACTGACAGGGACAGAGAGGGACTGATGAGGATAGAATGGGAATAATGGGGACTGGTTGGGACAGAGGGAGACTGCAGGGACTGGCGGGGCCAGATGGGGAGAGAAGGGGACAGAGGGAGACAGATGGTTCTTGTGGCAACTGATGGGGAGAGAAGGAGACAGGAGGGGGACAAATGGTTCTGATGGGGACTTGTGGGGATGGGGGGGAATGGTGGGACTGATCGGGGACTGGTGGGGAAAAATGGAGACTGGTGGGGGATTGGTGGGGACACATTGGGACTGGTGGGACCTGTGGGGACACGGAGGCTGGTGGGGTCTGATGATTCTGATGGGGTCAGATGCGGACTGGTGGGAACACAGGACAGAGGGGAACAGAGGGGAACAGGTGGGGACTGGGGGAAACGGTGGGGAAAGATGGGGACTGGGGGAACTGGTGGGGACCAGTGTGGAAAGATGGGTTCTGGCGGGGACGGACAAGGGACGGACGGTACTGGGTGGGGACTGAATTAAACAGATGAGGTCTGCTGGGGAATGATGGGGACGGGTGGGGGCAGATGGGGACAGAAGGGGGCAGGTTTGATGGGGGCGGGGGAGAGGATGGGATGATGATGGGGGGGACAATTAGGGGAGGGGGACGATGGGAGAGTGGGGGGATGATGGGGGGGTGACAGTGGGAAGGCGACAGTGGGAAGGCGACAGGGGGAAGGCGACAGGGGTGAGGCAACCAGGGGGTGGGGAAGGTGACGGGAGGGGTGGGGGGAGGCGATGGGGGGGAATGGCGACGGGGTGGGGGGAAGGAGACAGGGTTGGGAAGGAGATGGGGGGGAAGGCGACGGGGGGAAGGAGACAGGGGAAGGAGACGGGGGGGGGAAGGAGATAGTGGGGGAAGGCAACAAGGCGGAGGGAAGGCAAAGGGGGGTAAGACGACGGGGGAGGTAAGGTGATGGGGGGAGGGAGACGGGGGGAAGGAGTTGGGGGGAGGAAGACGGGGGGGTGGGAGAGAGATTAGGGCAGGAGAAGGGTGGTTTGGAATGACTGAACAAAGTTCCATGAGAGGCAGGTTTGGGAGGGAAGGTTTAGAGTGACTGGAGGAGGTGACAGTGATAGTGAGGGATGGACTGTGTGGAGGAGGTGACAGTGATAGTGAGGGATGGACTGTGTGGAGGAGGTGACAGTGATAGGGAGGGATGGAGTGTTTGGAGGAGGTGACAGTGATAGGGAGGGATGGAGCGTCTGGAGGAGGTGACAATGATAGGGAGGGTTGGAGTATATGGAGGAGGTGACAGTGAGAGTGAGGGTTGATGTTACTGGAGGAGTTGACAGTGATAGGGAGGGTTGGAGTGTGTGGAGTAGGTGACAGTGATAGGGAGGGTTGGAGTGTTTGGAGGAGGTGACAGTGATAGGGAGGGTTGGAGTGTTTGGAGGAGGTGACAGTGATAGGGAGGGTTGTAGTGTTTGGAGGAGGTGACAGTGATAGGGAGGGTTGGAGTGTTTGGAGGAGGTGACAGTGGTAGGGAGGGTTGGAGTGTTTGGAGGAGGTG
The DNA here is from genome assembly GCF_047496795.1 of Chiloscyllium punctatum. Taxonomy (NCBI): domain Eukaryota; kingdom Metazoa; phylum Chordata; class Chondrichthyes; order Orectolobiformes; family Hemiscylliidae; genus Chiloscyllium; species Chiloscyllium punctatum. Next base: position 57,922,701 of record NC_092759.1, on the reverse strand, counting down.
ACAGTGGTAGGGAGGGTTGGAGTGTTTGGAGGAGGTGACAGTGGTAGGGAGGGTTGGAGTGTTTGGAGGAGGTGACAGTGGTAGGGAGGGTTGGAGTGTTTGGAGGAGGTGACAGTGGTAGGGAGGGTTGGAGTGTTTGGAGGAGGTGACAATGATAGGGAGGGTTGGAGTATATGGAGGAGGTGACAGTGAGAGTGAGGGTTGATGTTACTGGAGGAGTTGACAGTGATAGGGAGGGTTGGAGTGTGTGGAGTAGGTGACAGTGATAGGGAGGGTTGGAGTGTTTGGAGGAAGTGAGAGTGATAGGGAGGGTTGGAGTGTTTGGAGGAGGTGACAGTGATAGGGAGGGTTAGAGTGGTTGGAGGAAGTGACAGTGATAGGGAGGGTTGGAGTGTTTGGAGAAAGTGACAGTGATCTGGAGGTTTGGAGTGTGTGGAGGAGGTGACAGAGATAGGGAGGATTGGAGTGTTTGGAGGAGGTGACAGTGATAGGGAGGGTTGGAGTGTTTGGAGGTGGTGACAGTGATAGGGAGGATTGGAGTGTTAGGAGGTGGTGACAGTGATCGGGAGGTTTGGAGTGTGTGGAAGAGGTGACAGTGATAGGGAGGTTTGGAGTGTTTGGAGGTGATGACAGTGATAGGGAGGTTTGGAGTGACTGGAGGAGTTTAAACTGATTGGGACGGCTGTGAGGTTCCCCCAAGGTGAAATACATAGGGAGGGCTGTTCAGACAGAAGAATATGAAAGCCTGTGGAGGAGGCTGGGTGGTACGAGCAGGGAAGGGAATAGTGTGTGTGAGAGGGAGCATAAAGTGAGTCTGAGTGATGTTTGTGAGGGAGGCCACACATACGAGTGGAATAAATTAACAGCACATACCTCAGGGACCTGCAGTGATGAAACCCTCATTTGAACATGACTGGAAGAATAACAGTAAACTGTCACAGAAAGTCAAAACACTCATTATTAAAGGTAGTGCAGGTTGGACAATGGCAAAGAGATTGTCATGAAGGACAGGGATGAAACAGAATAATGCATGGGTATGCATTCAGATCCACAGTAAGGGGATCATACCAGGGCTTATCCAATGAACCACAGCAAAACAAGTTAACTATTGAATTATAGATGAATGTTCAAAAACATTCACCTCTGAATCAATGTGATTGTACTTCAATGTCAACTCTCTGGCTGGAGCTTGTAGCTGAGAGGTTAGCACAGAACTGGCATCAAACACTTCAGTTTTCATTAATTCCACTTCTCTGTAAAATGAGATGACAAAAGAAACCTGTTGAGAGACATTCAGAATAAACAAACCCTTGGCTTGAGTGTTAAATATCCACCTATTCAAGGAGTTTCCAAAATCTACCACCATCAGTTGAGGACAGGAATTGACCAAATGATTTGAGAGAATTAGTATTTTAATGACAAGGTTATGTTGTGGAGATGACCTGAGAGATTTGATAGATGCTTCAAATTTTAAGATATTTATCTAACCGCTAATTGTGTTCTTCCAAAGATTATTTGGATAGCAGAAGATTGGAATACAGGAAAGAGAAACTTATTAATGAACAGAATTAATCTTCTGTGTTAATCTCCTCAATGGCGGAGTACCTACCCAGCATTCCCCGCGGTGGGGAATACCCTCTATACTCACTACAGGCGAGGGCGGCGCAGCCGCAGTGCCCGGTCTGTCTCCGTGGGAAACGGGAAAAGACGCGCTTTTCCAGACGGCAAGGCTGCAGGAGCTGGAGAGGGATTCGGACCGAGAATAAACCCTTCCAGAGAGAAGCGAGCACCTTGAAAAATAACGTGTGGATAAATGTTTTGCAATTTCGATGGTGAAAATCCGCCATCTTGGCCGGGAACGTGGACGCATGCGCACACGGATATGTGACGTCACGGGGCGGGGCCTGAGGGTGATTCATGCAGATGCTGAAAATCTGAGACTGGAGTCACAGAAATGTCCAACATGGAAACAGGCCCTTCGGTCCAACCCGTCCATACCGACCTGATATCCCAACCCAATCTAGTCCCACCTACCAGCACCCGGCCCATATCCCTCCAAACCTTCCTATTCATATACCCATCCAAATTCCTTTTAAATGTTGCAATTGTACCAGCCTCCACCACTTCCTCTGGCAGCTTATTCCATACACATACCACCCTCTGTGTGAAAATATTGCCCCTTAGGTCTCTTTTATATCTTTCCCCTCTCACCCTAAACCTATGCCCTCGAGTTCTGGATACCCCCACCCCAGGGAAAAATCTTTGTCTGTTTATCCTATCCATGCCCCTAATGATTTTGTAAACCTCTGTCAGGTCATCCCTCAACCTCCGCCACTCCAGGGAAAACAGCCCCAGCCTGTTCAGCTTCTCCCTCTTGCTCAAATCCTCCAATCCTGGCAACAGCCTTGTAAATCTTTTGTGAACGCTTTCAAGTTTCATAACATCTTTCCAATAGGAAGGAGACCAGAATTGAACACAATATTCCAACAGTGGCCTAACTGATGTCATATACAGCCACAACATAACCTCCCAACTCCTGTAATCAATACTCTGACCAATAAAGGAAAGCATACCAAACGCCTTCTTCACTATCGTATTAATCTGCGACTCCACTTTCAAGGAGCTATGAACCTGCACTCCAAGGTCTCTTTGTTCATCAACACTCCCTTGGACCTTACCATTAAGTATATAAGTCCTGCTAAGATTTGCTTTCCCAAAATCCAGAACCTTGCATTTATCCGAATTAAACTCCATCTGCCATTTCTCAGCCCATTGGCCCATCTGGTCAAGATCCTGTTGTAATCTGAGGTAACCTTCTTCTCTGTCCTCTACACCTCTAATTTTGGTGTCATCTGCAAACTTACTAACTTTGCCTCACATCCAAATCAAATCAGAAAGTGCTGGAGGAAGTCAGTGGGTCTGGCAGGAGATGTGGACAGAGAAACAGAGTGAACCATTTCAGTTCTGTGTGCATCTACTTCAGAACCCATTGCCCGGGTGGTGCAGTGTCCTGGGCATTAGCTTTATAACAGCTTCATCCTCAGGTGATCTCTGAAACAAACAGCAGTCTACTTGAACCCCTGGAGTTTTCTGCAGGTGACATTTTTAACCAACCTGTTCAGACGTGTCATGTCCCACTTGTGAAGGAGGTGGGCCTTGAGAATCCAGGCCTTGTTAGTTCGAGGGGAGTCCCTCAGGGTGGAGTCTCAGGGTCAACCATCTTCAGCTGCTTCGTCAATCACTTTCCCTTCAGAAGTGGGGATGTTGGTTAACGATTGGACAATATTCAACATCATTTTCAACTGCTCCGATACTGATGTAGCACATATCCATATGTTCAGGTTGTAAGTTTGCTCGCTGAGCTGGTAGGTTTGTTCTCATTGAGAACAATCTTACAACCTGAGCTAAACATTTTCTCAAACACAACACATCCATATGTTGCAAGACCTAGTCAGCATCTAGAATCTGCACAAATGGTAAGTAACAGCCGTATCACATCCGTGCCTGGCAAAGCCCATCTTCAACAAGAGAATATCCGAGTATCCCTTGTTGACATTCCACAGCAATATCATTGTTGAATCCTCCATGAACAGCATTCCGGGGGTGTAATATTGATGAGAAACTGAACAGGAGTAGCCATGCAATTGATACAAGATCAGGGCAGAGGCAAAACAATCTTACAGCGCTCAACTCACCTCCTGCCTGCCCACCTTACAAGACATAAGTCAGGTGTGATATGGAATCCTCTCCACTTGCCTGGTTGAATGCTGCTTCAACAACACAAGAAGCTCATCAACAGGTGGGACAAAACAGCACTCTTGATTGCCAACAACCTTCCCCATTCCCTTTCTTCCCCATTGATATACAGTCACAGCAAATCTCTTGTGTAATATTCTTCTGGATAGGGGGCTGTGCTGTCCATCAGTTGGCGAGGTACATCCCACAACATGTTTGCACCTCAGGACACACATTGTCTCATGTATGCTGTAACAACAACCTGATTTATTCAGGAAGGTTCCTTTTTGCTTTTGATGGGGATTTTTGCATCTTTTGATGTGACTGGATCATTTGTTTGGGTGCGGTATAGAATAGAGGAACAATGTCTTTTTGAAATTGGATTTGTTTGTTCTGAGATTTTACCCTGTATGGACTGTGATAATGTTTGAAGATAATTTCACAGAGAAAAAGACTGAAAGAATTGAAGATGAGTGAGTCAAATCAAACATGAAATAAAGATCCAACAGAGTCACTTAATTCATTTGGACATAAAAGGAATGTGTTTATCTGGTATGTCTGTTAGCAAAGATTTCACAAAAACATTGTGAGTGGTAAAGAGACACACACACACACACACACACACAGAAGAGTGTGAGTGTTCCACTGAACTGACTGCAGAAATTATTTAACATTATCGAGTTAACATTCTTTAAAAATCCACAGACAGAGAAGCCATAAATATGTTGTGTTTATGGAAAAGGATTCAACAGATCATCCAACTTGGAGATATCTGAGGAGATCAGCATCATGGAAATGTCTGGATTGTGAGAAGGATTGCAAATCCCAGACCAGCTGGAGACTCATCGACACAGACACTCTGGGGAGAGACTGTTCACCTGCTCTATGTGTTGGGAGGGATTTACTCTGTCATCCAGCTTCATGTAACACCAGTGGGTTCACACTGACAAGAGAACTTTCCCCTGATTGTGGGAAAAAAAGAAACTTTAAGATGTGTAAAAGTCTTAAATTTAATGGTCATAATTTAACATCAACCCGTTCCCATGGGGGAGAAGGTATTCAGCTGTTCCACGTGTGGGAAGGTATTCACTTGGGGATCCAGCCTAATGTCAGACAAACGTGTTCATCATCGGGAGAGAAGCGTTGTCTGCTCTGTTTGGGAATGAATAAACTTCCCAATTCATCCTAATGTCAACTGTTGAGTTGACTCTGGAGAGAGACTAATCATCTGCTCTGTGTGTGAGAAGGGATTTATTAAATCAGCAAAGCCTCAAATACACAAGTGTGGCCATACTAGAGAGAGAGAGAGAGAGAGAGACTGTCCGCCTGCACTGAGTGTAGGAAGGGACTCACTTAGTCATCTGGACTCAGTGAGCACCAACACATTCCCACCTTTTCCCTGCTCCTTGTGTGGGAAGGGGTTCTCTCGGTTCTCCAATCTCAGCAGCTATGGCTTTGTTCACATCAATGAGAGAACATGTCAATGCGCTGACTGTGAGAAGAGCTTTATGAGTAGTAATGATTTGATGAAACGCCAACAAACACATTGTGGGAAGAAGCCGTTCACCTGCACTGTGTGTAGCGAGGGATTCAATTATTCATCCCCACACGTGACACTCCAGTTTAGCTGAGTTGGTTGTATTGTTGGTTTACAGAGCAGTGTGATGTGAACAGCATGGATTCGGTTCCCATTGCCAGTTTAAGATTACCATGAAGGACACTCGTTCTCAAATTCTTCCCTTGCCTGAGGTCTGAGGGCCCTCTGGTCAAATCACCATGAGTTGCTTCTCTCTGTAATGAAGAGATCAGCCCCTATGGTCTGGGAAGACTATGGTGACACACACACACATTCCAGTGGGGTAACATGTGATCGTATTCTGCTGTTATTGTATCCAGAATTGGACTGTGTTCATTCTGTTGGCAGTGGTTCACTTCATTGGATGTGAATTGTCTTTTTAATTGAACTGGTGTTTAATTATTCAGGTAGCAATCACATCAAAAACACAGTTTTTACCCACTGATTTCTCTCCCGTGAGATGAGACCGATAGATGTCCATTTCCTTCCCTGTTCTTGGGTCCTTTATTCATTACTAAGGCTTGATTTGTGTTTATAAATGTATTTTCACACATTCAGGATTTCTGAATGTGCTTCATAGCAACTGAAGTCCTTGTGAGGTGGAGTCACAAGGCCCAGGTCTCCCACTTAGAATTTAATGGCACCTGCATGAATTCTCCAATTATTGTTGCCCTACATCAATTCCTTCCATTTAGTTATTCCCTGATACACATCTTCCACGTACGGATGCCCTGCTGATTTTTTTTTCATTTCCCGATGCTTGCAACATTTCTTATTTTTATTGAATCCCTGTCCCCTATTCCCCAATTTCGACAGGCTCTACTCCAATTTTCCAATATATTGGCACTCCCACCAATTTTCTAATCTAACGGCACTGTGCACCAATCTCCCATTTATTGTTTCCACCAAATCTCCCATTTACTCATATCCCTGTACTAATCCTTCCATTTACTGATGCCCGAGCCCGATTCTACCATTTAAGGGTGCACTACTCTAATTCTCCCATTTACTGTCGCCATGCACCAATTCTCTAATTTAGCTCCACTGTGCACCAGCTCTCTCATTTACTGAGGTCCCACACCAATTCTCCAATCCCGTGTTGCTGAGCACCATTTTCCCCAATTACTGATGTCCTGAACAAGTTCTCCATTCAGTGTTGCCTTACACCAATCCTCATACTGACTGATGCCCTCGCCCAATTTTGGGGGTGCGCTACTCTAAATCTCCCAAGAGGTAATGTCCTGCCCCAATTCTCCCATTTAGTGCAACACAGCACGACTCACCCATTCAGTGCTGAACTGCACTAATTAACCATTATCTGAAGCCCAGTTGCAAATTCTCACATTTCCATAATCACTTTCCCAGTTTTTTTTTCATTTAGTAGTTTCTTGCAATGATTCTCCAATTTCGTGGAGCTCTGCCAGAATTCTTAAATTTGGGCGTGGACAAGTTGGACTGAGGAATCTGTTTCCGTGCTGTACATCTCTAAGGCTGTAATTAGTGCTCTACTTCCCTGCACCAATTCTCCCATTTCCCAATCCTGCACTAATTCGGGAATTTCACCAACTCTCCCATTGACGTTATCCTGCCCCAGTCCTCCCATTTAGAATTTAATAGCATCTGCATGAATTCTGCAATTATTGTTATCCTGTATCAATTCCTTCCATTTAATTGTTCCCTGATACACTTCTTCCACATACGGATGTCTTGCTGAATTGTTTTCATTCAGTAATGCACTGAACTGAATCTCCAATTTCCCGATGCTTGCACCATTTCTTCTTTTTATTGATTCTCTGGCCCCTATTCCCCAATTTAGACAAACTGTGCTCCACTTTTCTAATATATTGACACTCCCACCAATTTTCTAATGTAATGGCACTGTGCACGGAATATCCCATTTATTGATTCCCACCAAATCTCCCATTTACTCATACCCCTGTACTAATCCTTCCATTGACTGATGCCCGAGCCCGATTCTACCATTTAAGGGTGCGCTACTCTAATTCTCCCATTTCCTGGTGCCATGCACCCATTCTCTAATTGAGCTCCACTGTGCACCAGGTCTTCCATTCAGTATTTCCCTGCAAAAATTCTCTCATTTAGTAGTCTGCTGCCAGAATTCTCTAATCTTGCGATTCTTGCATGAAATCTCCAAATTACCGATCCTACACATATCTTCCCTTTCGTGGTGAACTGCACCAACTCCCCCATTTTGTGGTGCACTGTATTGCATCTGGACCACTAATCCTTTGCAACATTTGTCCTATTTACTGATTCACTGCCCGTGTCCTCCCATTTACTCCAATTCTCGAAGTTATCAGCACCCTGTGCAGGTCTCTCTTTTACTGATGCCCCACACCAATTCTCCAATTCAGTGTTGCTGAGCACCACTTTCCTAAATTACTGACGTCTGGATCAAGTTCTCCACTCAGTGTTGCCTTACACCAAACCTCATACTGACTGATGTCCTTGAACAATTTAGGGGTGTCCAACTCTCAATCTCCCATCAAGTATTGTCCTGCCCGAATTCTCCCATTTAGTGTTACACTGCCCCAATTCTCCCATTAACTGATGCCCTGTTACATTTCTCACATTTCGATAAGCCCTTCCCCAATTCTCCCAGTAAGTACTTCCTTGCAATGATTCTCCAATTTATTTGAGCGCTGCCAGAATTCTTTAATTGTGGCATGGACAAGTTGGACCGAAGGATCTGTTTCTGTGTTGTAAATCTCTATGATTGTATGACTCTATTTATGGCTATTTTCCCCATTTCCGTATCCTGCACACATCCTGGAACTGCACCAATTCTCCCACTTCGAATTTAAATGGCACCTGCATGAATTCTCCAATTAATGATGCCCTGCATTTTTTTTTCATTTCGTGATGCACTGATCTGAATCTCCAGTTAACTGATACTTGCAACACTTCTTTGTATTGAAGGTTGAAGACAGAAGGTGGTGGGGGAGGGTTGCTTTTCAGACTGGAGGCCTGTGACCAGTGGTGTGTCACAAGGATCGGTGCTGGGTCCACTGTTGTTTTGTCATTTATATAAATGATTTGGATGTGACCATAGGACGAATGGTTAGTAAGTTTGCAGATGACAGTAAAATTGGAGGTGTCGAGGACAATGAAGATGATTATCTCAGATTACAACAGGATCTCGATCAGATGGGCCACTGGGCTGAGGAGTGGCAGATGAAGAATAATTTAGATAAGTCTGATGTGCTGCATTTTGGAGAAGCAAAAGAGAGCAGGACTTACACACTGAATGACAAGGTAGGAGGGATGTTGTGAAACAAATAGACCTGGAGTGCTTTTTCATAGATTGTTGAAGGTGGACTAACATTTCGATAGGATGGTGAAGAAGGCGTTTGGCATTTTTGTCTTTATTGCTCAGTTAATTGTGTAAAGGGGTTGGGAGGTCATGTTGTGGTATTGGTTCGACCACCTTTGGTATATAATGTGCAATTCTGGACTCCATCCTGTAAGAGGGATGTTGTGAAACTTTAAAGTGTTGAGAAAAGTTTTACAAGGATGTTGCCAAGGTTGGAGGGTGTGTGCTGGAGGGTAAGACTGTATAGGTTGGGGCTATTATCCCTGGAGTGTCAGTGGCTGAGGGGTAACCTTATGGAGGTTCACAAAATCATGAAGGACCCTCAATAGGGTAAAAAGTCAAGGTGATTTCCCTGTGATGGGGGAGTCCAGAAGCAGATGGTACATTTTAACGTTGAGAGGGGAAACATAAAAGGGACCTAAGGGGAATATTTTTCACACAGAGGGCACTGTGTGCATGAGCTGCCAGAGGAAGTAGTGGAGGCTGGTACAATTACAACATTTAAAAGGTATCTGGGTGGGTGTAGGAATTAAAAAGGGTTCAGAGAAACATGGTCCAAATTCTGACAAATAGGATGAGATTGACATCGGATATCGGTTCAGCATGGATGTGTTGGACTGAATGATTTGTTTCCGAGTTTATATTGCTCTGAGTGGGTTGAGCTCCTGATTGTAGATTTATGAAGCAGTAAATAAAGTATGGTACAGAGTTAGACCGAGAAATCCTGCTGATCCCATCAGCTTTATCCTGTTTCCTTAATCCTCCTCCTTCAATCAATCCATTATTCCGATCCTCATTCAGAATTCCTGAAGCTCTGTAACTGCCCTGGAACAATGTGTTGAAAGTCCTATTGCAGTCCACACGAGGTACCTTTCCCACTGCCCTGCTCCCACGGCCTGCAATGCTGCAGACTGAGCAGACAACCCGAAGGACAATGATGAGCTCCTTCTGGCTCACGGCCCTCCTTCTCACTGAATGAAGACAATCACCAGAAACAGAATCAAGTTCTTGTTGGAGCCTTGAATACCTGACTCTGTTTCACTGAGTGAAGATTGGACTCAGAAACAGAAATGAAATCAACTTCCTATCTGCATTGTGTCACTCTTTAAGATCTCTGTGTGTCTGAGTTCAGGTCATTTGATTGGAGACTGTGGATAGTGGGTCCCCAGTGAAATGGAAAGAATGGTGGAGGAGCTCACTGAGGGACATCTCTCAAAGTGAGAGTCAGAAAGATGCTATTCCACATTGGAAGGGTTTAAGGGGAATTGATGGCTCAGAATAATGACATACTGATGTTTGTAAAACTTAGGAACTCTGATTGTTTTGAGGCTGGAGTTTATTTTATCCTTGTGTAGATTTGACATTAATCCCCCCTCCCCACCACTACAGAAGCTGTTGGAACTGTTCAGTGTTTCCAGCGGCTTCTGTAATTATTTCAGGTTCCTGACGGGAGCAGTCTCTCACTTTCCGAACAAAACAAACCCATCCTTGTGCTGTACCCAATATTTCAATAAGAAATGGGAAGCAGCAGAGGGGAGAGCTTCCGAGATGCCGAGCAATGCCGCCCTGTTCCACACTGCAATTCACAGGAACCATCACCAGGAAAAGCAAGGATCAATCTGGCTATATCCCGGGGGCTTTCCGTCAAAGGACTGTTTACAAACCACGACACTGCGATGGCCGGGAGTCGAACCTGGATCAACTGCTTGGAAGGCAGTTCTGCTCCCCACTATCCCACCATCACCCTGCTCCTAGCTCCCTCCCCATTCCCAAACACACTTAACAAGGCCGTGATCATCACCAACTGGATTGGGACTGAAATCCAAACAAGAAATTGCTGGGGAATCTCAGCAGGTCTGACAGAGCCTTAGAGTGAAGCGCTGTCTCCTCATCTCAGTCCCAAATAACCTGCCCCTTACCCTGAGAGGGTGGTAATCAAACCCGAATGAACTGCGGATGCTGTAACATTAACGCTGATTTCTCTGCACAGATGCTGCCTGACCTGCTGAGCTTTTCCAGTAACCCCTGAGACTGTGTTATTGTGTTTCAGATTCCCAGACCCACAGGATTAATTTCTCAGCATCTCCCCTCTCAAGCCTCTTCACAATCTGAGACATTCCAATGAAACCACCTTTTAATTTTCTAGAATATCGACCCAATTTATTCAGATATTCAGCCCTGGAGCACACGGGTCCCAAATACTGAGCTTTATTTTGTGATTCATTCATGTCTTTGGGTCATTGCCGCTGGGTCCCCACGGATTGCTCAGATATAATTGCTCTGGTGAAGGTGACGGTGAGTTATTGCCTTGAACTGCTGCCATTTATTTGGGGCAGATAAACCCACAATGATGTAAGGGAGGGAGTTCCAGGATTTCCAACCAATGGCACTTGTGGGACTGAGATGTTTTTCCAAGCCAGGGTGGGGAGTGGCTTGATGTGGAATTGTCACCTGGTGGTGTTCCCGTGTATCTGCTGTGTTCAGCATTCCACATGATAGTGCCGTGGGTCTGGAAGCTGCTCTGGAAGAAACCTTGGGGAATTCCTACAGAGCATCTTGTCTCAGCTGAACTATCCTAGTCAGGCACATGAGCACTAATCCAGTAATCCAGCTCTGAGAATGTAATAGCAGGTGGGACCCACCCTGTCCCCCCGAATGTGGCCATGTTTGGGAAACCTCGGCGAGTCCAATCTCATTCACTCCATCTCGGCGTTTTTCCCCGTTTAAAATTGCTTCCATAAGTGCAACAGTGCGATGGCAGGGGTTCGAGCCCGGGTTAACTGCTGGGAAGGAGACATGTCCAACCCTTTCCCAGTAATTGGCAAGGTATTCCCAAGGCCGTGATCAGGATCAATTGGATTGGGACTGAAATCCAAACCCTCCCTCCCCACCACTACAGAAGCTGTTGGAACTGTTCAGTGTTTCCAGCGGCTTCTGTAATTATTTCAGGTTCCTGACGGGAGCAGTCTCTCACTTTTCGAACAAAACAAACCCATCCTTGTGCTGTACCCAATATTTCAATCAAAAATGGGAAGGAGCAGAGGGGAAAGCTTCCGAGATGCCGAGCAATGCTGCCCGGTTCCATACTGCAATTCACAGGAACCATCACAAGGAAAAGCAAGGAGCAATCTGACAGACCCATTTTACCACAGAATGAAAGATTTATTTCCTCGATTTATCCCAGTGCCTTACATTTAAAAGACTGTTTACAAACCACAACACTGCAAGGGCCGGGAATACGAACCTGGGTCAACTGCTTGGAAGACAGCTCTGCTCCCCACTATCCCACCATCACCCTGCTAGCAGCTCCCTCCCCATTCCCAAACACACTTAACAAGGCCGTGATCATCACCAACTGTATTGGGGCTGAAATCCAAACAGACACATCCTCTGTATCTAACCCAGTGATGGAGCTCTCCTGATTGAGTTTGATGTGAAAAGGATGGGGGAAGTTGGAGATTTAATCAGTACCTAACGCCGAGCTCAATATGGCCTGGGAATTTGAAATGCTGCAGTGTAGAGGGAGATTTACTCTGTATCTGACCCCATTCTCTCCCTGCCCTGGGGATTGAAATGGGGACAGTTTAATGGGAGCTTTCCGTTGTCTGGAACCCTTTGCTCCCTCTGCCCTGGGAATGTTTGCTGGGAACACTGTCTAACCTCTGTGATATGGATCCTATGAAGATTGATGGGAGACAGTGTAAATGGAATTGTCAGGGTCCAATTCCTTCACGTGGATGAGAGAAGGTCTCCAATTGGAATTGTGAGAAAAATTGATGCCCGTGGGACTGAAGGGTCAGTAACAGAATGAAGACACCATTGGCTCAGAGACAGGAGACAGGATAGAGGGTAATGAGGGTTTCAGATTTTAAACCTGGGATTTTAAGCTTGCCTTCAAAATGCTCTCGCTCCCCCTTTCAACTAATCTTTTATCTCTTTTATCCCAAGGGACTTTTGTTTGGAAATCTGCAATGTGAAGATCCAAAATGTTCGAGACCAGGAGAGAAAACCTTCCAGACGGGGAACATGGGCCTGAGGCCTGGTCGACAGGCTGCAGACTGTGGGGGCCCATGTGAATTGTGTTTTCATTTACTCTCCAATCCAATCTGCAGGAACTGATCCTCAATCTATAGAACATTGGAAAATGATCACCAACACATCCATGGTTTCGAGAGCCACCACCTTTCGTCCCCTGGCATGCAGACCATCAGGTCCTGGGGACTTCTCAGCCTTCAGACCTAACAGTCTCTCCAACACCATTTCCTGCCTAATATAAATTCCCTTCAGTTCAGATCCTTCAGCCACTATTACATCTGGGAGTTTGCTTGTGCCTTCCCCAGCGAAGACAGATCTAAAGTACTAATTCAACTCTTCTGTCATTACTTTGTTCCCCGTAATAATGTCACCCATTTCTATCATCAAGGACCCAATTTTAGTCTTAACCTTTTTTTTCTTTTCACATCCCTAAAAAAGCCTTTACTATCCTCCTTTATATTCTTGCCCAGTTTACCTTCATACCTTATTTTTTTCTTTGTGTATTTCCTTTTTAGTTATCCTCTGTTGTTCTTTAAAAGCTTCCCAGTCCTCTGATTTCCCACTCATCTTTGCTATGTTATATTTTTTTCCCTTTTGTCTTTATATGGTCCTTAACTTCCCTCGTCAGCCACGGCCATCCCTGCCTCCCCTTAGGATCTTTCTTCCTTTTTGGACTGAACTGATCCTGCATCTTCTGCATTTTACCCAGAAATACCTGCTGTTCCACTGCCATCCCTGCTAGGGTATTGCACTATTGAACTTTGGCCAGCTCCTCCCTCATAGCTCCATAGTTCCCCTTATTCAGCTGAAATGTTGTCACTTCCGATTCTACCCTCTCCCTTTCAAACTGCAGATTAAAGCTTATTGTATTGTGGTCACTACCTCCTAATGGCTCCTTCACTTCGAGGTCCCTGATCAAATCCGGTTCATTGCACAACACCAGATCCAGAATTGCCTTCTCCCTGGTCGGCTCCAGCACCAGCTGTTCTAAGAATCCATCTCGGAGGCACTCCACAAACTCCCTTTCTTGAGGTCCAATACCATCCTGATTCTCCCAGTCTACCCTCATGTTGAAATCCTCCATAACAACTGTAGCAATATCTTTGCGACAGGCCAATTTCAGCTCCTTATTCAACTTACACACTACATTCAGACTACTGTTTGGGGGCCTGTAGATAACTCCCACGAGGGTCTTTTTACCCTTAGAATTTCTCAGTTCTATCCAAACTGACTCTACATCCCCTGATTCTAGGTCCCCCCGCGCAAGGGACTGAATATCACTCCTTACCAACAGGGCCACCCCATCCCCTCTGCCAGTCAGTCTGTCCTTACTGATGTAGCGCATATCCATATGTTCAGGTTGTAAGTTTGCTCGCTGAGCTGGTAGGTTTGTTCTCATTGAGAACAATCTTACAACCTGAACCTCAACCTGAGCTAAACATTTTCTCAAACACCACACATCCATATGTAGCAAGACCTGGTCAGCATCTAGAATCTGCACAAATGGTAAGTAACAGCCGTATCACATCCGTGCCTGGCAAAGCCCATCTTCAACAAGAGAATATCCAAGTATCCCTTGTTGACATTCCACAGCAATATCATTGTTGAATCCTCCATGAACAGCATTCCGGGGGTGTAATGTTGATGAGAAACTGAACAGGAGTAGCCATGCAATTGATACAAGATCAGGGCAGAGGCAAAACAATCTTACAGCGCTCAACTCACCTCCTGCCTGCCCACCTTACAAGACATAGATTAGATTACTTACAGCGTGGAAACAGGCCCTTCGGCCCAACAAGTCCACACCGCCCCGCCAAAGCGTAACCCAACCATACCCCTACATCTACATCTACCCCTTACCTTACACTACGGGCAATTTAGCATGGCCAATTCACCTGACCTGCACATCTTTGGACTGTGGGAGGAAACCGGAGCACCCGGAGGAAACCCACGCAGACACAGGGAGAATGTGCAAACTCCACACAGTCAGTCGCCTGAGGCGAGAATTGAACCCGGGTCTCCGGCGCTGCGAGGCAGCAGTGCTAACCACTGTGCCACCGTGCCGCCCACATAAGTCAGGTGTGATACAGAATCCTCTCCACTTGCCTGGTTGAATGCTGCTTCAACAACACAAGAAGCTCATCAACATGTGGGACAAAACAGCACTCTTGATTGTCAACATCCTTCCCCATTCCCTTTCTTTCCCATTGATATACAGTCACAGCAAATCTCTTGTGTAATATTCTTCTGGATAGGGGGCTGTGCTGTCCATCAGTTGGCGAGGTACATCCCACAACATGTTTGCACCTCAGGACACACATTGTCTCATGTATATTGTAACAACAACCTGATTTATTCAGGAAGGTTCCTTTTTGCTTTTGATGGGGATTTTTGCATCTTTTGATGTGACTGGATCATTTGTTTGGGTGCGGTATAGAATATAGGAAGGATGTCTTTTTGAAATTGGATTTGTTTGTTCTGAGATTTTACCCTGTATGGACTGTGATAATGTTTGAAGATAATTTCACAGAGAAAAAGACTGAAAGAATTGAAGATGAGTGAGTCAAATCAAACATGAAATAAAGATCCAACAGAGTCACTTAATTCATTTGGACATAAAAGGAATGTGTTTATCTGGTATGTCTGTCAGCAAAGATTTCACAAAAACATTGTGAGTGGTAAAGAGATACACACACACACACACACACACACACACACAAGAGTGTGAGTGTTCCACTGAACTGACTGCAGAAATTATTTAACATTATCGAGTTAACATTCTTTAAAAATCCACAGACAGAGAAGCCATAAATATGTTGTGTTTATGGAAAAGGATTCAACAGATCATCCAACTTGGAGATATCTGAGGAGATCAGCACCATGGAAATGTCTGGATTGTGAGAAGGATTGCAAATCCCAGACCAGCTGGAGACTCATCGACACAGACATTCTGGGGAGAGACTGTTCACCTGCTCTATGTGTTGGGAGGGATTTACTCTGTCATCCAGCTTCATGTAACACCAGTGGGTTCACACTGACAAGAGACGTTCCCCTGATTGTGGGAAAAAAAGAAACTTTAAGATGTGTAAATGTCTTAAATTGAATTGTCATAATTTAACATCAACCCGTTCCCATGGGGGAGAAGGTATTCAGCTGTTCCACGTGTGGGAAGGTATTCACTTGGGGATCCAGCCTAATGTCAGACAAACGTCTTCATCATCGGGAGAGAAGCGTTGTCTGCTCTGTTTGGGAATGAATAAACTTCCCAGTTCAACCTAATGTCAACCGTTGAGTTGACACTGGAGAGAGAGCAATCATCTGCTCTGTGTGTGAGAAGGGGTTTATTAAATCAGCAAAGCTTCAAATACACGAGTGTGGCCATACTAGAGAGAGAGAGAGAGAGAGAGAGAGAGACTGTCTGCCTGCACTGAGTGTAGGAAGGGACTCACTTAGTCATCTGGACTCAGTGAGCACCAGCACATTCCCACCTTTTCCCTGCTCCTTGTGTGGGAAGGGGTTCTCTCGGTTCTCCAATCTCAGCAGCTATGGCTTTGTTCACATCAATGAGAGAACATGTCAATGCTCTGACTGTGAGAAGAGCTTTATGAGGAGCAATGATTTGATGAAACACCAACAAACACATTGTGGGAAGAAGCCGTTCACCTGCACTGTGTGTAGCGAGGGATTCAATTATTCATCCCCACACGTGACACTCCAGTTTAGCTGAGTTGGTTGTATTGTTGGTTTACAGAGCAGTGTGATATGAACAGCGTGGGTTCGCTTCCCATTGCCAGTTTAAGATTACCATGAAGGACACTCGTTCTCAAATTCTTCCCTTGCCTGAGGTCTGAGGGCCCTCTGGTCAAATCACCATGAGTTGCTTCTCTCTGTAATGAAGAGATCAGCCCCTATGGTCTGGGAAGACTATGGTGACACACACACACATTCCAGTGGGGTAACATGTGATCGTATTCTGCTGTTATTGTATCCAGAATTGGACTGTGTTCATTCTGTTGGCAGTGGTTCACTTCATTGGATGTGAATTGTCTTTTTAATTGAACTGGTGTTTAATTATTCAGGTAGCAATCACATCAAAAACACAGTTTTTACCCACTGATTTCTCTCCCGTGAGATGAGACCGATAGATGTCCATTTCCTTCCCTGTTCTTGGGTCCTTTATTCATTACTAAGGCTTGATTTGTATTTATAAATGTATTTTCACACATTCAGGATTTCTGAATGTGCTTCATAGCAACTGAAGTCCTTGTGAGGTGGAGTCACAAGGCCCAGGTCTCCCACTTAGAATTTAATGGCACCTGCATGAATTCTCCAATTATTGTTGCCCTGCATCAATTCCTTCCATTTAGTTATTCCCTGATACACATCTTCCACGTACGGATGCCCTGCTGATTTTTTTTCATTTCCCGATGCTTGCAACATTTCTTATTTTTATTGAATCCCTGTCCCCTATTCCCCAATTTCGACAGGCTCTACTCCAATTTCCCAATATATTGGCACTCCCACCAATTTTCTAATGTAACGGCACTGTGCACCAATCTCCCATTTATTGTTTCCACCAAATCTCCCATTTTCTCATATCCCTGTACTAATCCTTCCATTTACTGATGCCCGAGCTTGATTCTACCATTTAAGGGTGCACTACTCTAATTCTCCCATTTACTGTCGCCATTGCACCAATTCTCTAATTTAGCTCCACTGTGCACCAGCTCTCTCATTTACTGAGGTCCCACACCAATTCTCCAATCCCGTGTTGCTGAGCACCATTTCCCCCAATTACTGACATCCTGAACAAGTTCTCCATTCAGTGTTGCCTTACACCAATCCTCATACTGACTGATGCCCTCGCCCAATTTAGGGGTGCGCTACTCTAAATCTCCCAAGAGGTAATGTCCTGCCCCAATTCTCCCATTTAGTGCAACACAGCACAACTCACCCATTCAGTGCTGAACTGCACTAATTAACCATTATCTGAAGCCCAGTTGCAAATTCTCACATTTCCATAATCACTTCCCCAGTTTTTTTTTCATTTAGTAGTTTCTTGCAATGATTCTCCAATTTCGTGGACCTCTGCCAGAATTCTTAAATTTGGGCGTGGACAAGTTGGACTGAGGAATCTGTTTCCGTGCTGTACATCTCTAAGGCTGTAATTAGTGCTCTACTTCCCTGCACCAATTCTCCCATTTCCCAATCCTGCACTAATTCGGGAATTTCACCAACTCTCCCATTGACGTTATCCTGCCCCAGTCCTCCCATTTAGAATTTAATAGCATCTGCATGAATTCTCCAATTATTGTTATCCTGTATCAATTCCTTCCATTTAATTGTTCCCTGATACACTTCTTCCACATACGGATGTCTTGCTGAATTGTTTTCATTCAGTAATGCACTGAACTGAATCTCCAATTTCCCGATGCTTGCACCATTTCTTCTTTTTATTGATTCTCTGGCCCCTATTCCCCAATTTAGACAAACTGTGCTCCACTTTTCTAATATATTGACACTCCCACCAATTTTCTAATGTAATGGCACTGTGCACGGAATATCCCATTTATTGATTCCCACCAAATCTCCCATTTACTCATACCCCTGTACTAATCCTTCCATTGACTGATGGCCTAGCTGATTCTACCATTTAAGGGTGCGCTACCCTAATTCTCCCATTTCCTGGTGCCATACACCCATTCTCTAATTGAGCTCCACTGTGCACCAGGTCTTCCATTCAGTATTTCCCTGCAACAATTCTCCCATTTAGTAGTCTGCTGCCAGAATACTCTAATATTGCGATTCTTGCATGAAATCTCCAAATTACCGATCCTACACATATCTTCCCTTTAGTGGTGAACTGCACCAACTCCCCCATTTCGTGGTGCACTGTATTGCATCTGGACCACTAATCCTTTGTAACATTTGTCCTATTTACTGATTCACTGCCCGTGTTCTCCCATTTGCTCCAATTCTCGAAGTTATCAGCACCATGCACCAGGTCTCTCATTTACTGATACCCCACACCAATTCTCCAATTCAGTGTTGCTCAGCACCATTTCCCCCAATTACTGACGTCCGGATCAAGTTCTCCTCACAGTGTTGCCTTACACCAAACCTCATACTGACTGATGTCCTTGAACAATTTAGGGGTGTCCAACTCTCAATATCCCATCAAGTATTGTCCTGCCCGAATTCTCCCATTTAGTGTTACACTGCACCAATTCTCCCATTAACTGATGCCCTGTTACATTTCTCACATTTCGATAAGCCCTTCCCCAATTCTCCCAGTAAGTACTTCCTTGCAATGATTCTCCAATTTATTTGAGCGCTGCCAGAATTCTTTAATTGTGGCATGGACAAGTTGGACCGAAGGATCTGTTTCTGTGTTGTAAATCTCTATGATTGTATGACTCTATTTATGGCTATTTTCCCCATTTCCGTATCCTGCACACATCCTGGAACTGCACCAATTCTCCCACTTCGAATTTAAATGGCACCTGCATGAATTCTCCAATTAATGATGCCCTGCATTTTTTTTTCATTTCGTGATGCACTGATCTGAATCTCCAGTTAACTGATACTTGTAACACTTCTTTTTTCTAAAGGTAGAAGACAGAGGGTTGTGGGGGAGGGTTGCTTTTCAGACTGGAGGCCTGTGACCAGTGGTGTGTCACAAGGATCGGTGCTGGGTCCACTGTTGTTTTGTCATTTATATAAATGATTTGGATGTGACCATAGGACGAATGGTTAGTAAGTTTGCAGATGACAGTAAAATTGGAGGTGTCGAGGACAGTGAAGATGATTATCTCAGATTACAACAGGATCTCGATCAGATGGGCCACTGGGCTGAGGAGTGGCAGATGAAGATTAATTTAGATAAGTCTGAATTGCTGCATTTTGGAGAAGCAAAAGAGAGCAGGACTAACACACTGAATGAAAAGGTATGAGGGATGTTGTGAAACAAATAGACCTGGAGTGCTTTTTCATAGACTGTTGAAGGTGGACTAACATTTCGATAGGATGGTGAAGAAGGCGTTTGGCATTTTTGTCTTTATTGCTCAGTTAATTGTGTAAAGGGGTTGGGAGGTCATGTTGTGGTATTGGTTCGACCACCTTTGGTATATAATGTGCAATTCTGGACTCCATCCTGTAAGAGGGATGTTGTGAAACTTTAAAGTGTTGAGAAAAGTTTTACAAGGATGTTGCCAAGGTTGGAGGGTGTGTGCTGGAGGGTAAGACTGTATAGGTTGGGGCTATTATCCCTGGAGTGTCAGTGGCTGAGGGGTAACCTTATAGAGGTTCACAAAATCATGTAGGACCCTCAATAGGGTAAAAAGTCAAGGTGATTTCCCTGTGGTGTGTGAGACCAGAAGCAGATGGTACATGTTAACGTTGAGAGGGGAAACATAAAAGGGACCTAAGGGGAACATTTTTCACACAGAGGGCACTGTGTGCATGAGCTGCCAGAGGAAGTAGTGGAGGCTGGTACAATTACAACATTTAAAAGGTATCTGGGTGGGTGTAGGAATTAAAAAGGGTTCAGAGGAACATGGGCCAAATTCTGACAAATAGGATGAGATTGACATCGGATATCAGTTCAGCATGGATGTGTTGGACTGAATGATTTGTTTCCGAGTTTATATCGCTCTGAGTGGGTTGAGCTCCTGATTGTAGATTTATGAAGCAGAAAATAAAGTATGGTACAGAGTTAGACCGAGAAATCCTGCTGATCCCATCAGCTTTATCCTGTTTCCTTAATCCTCCTCCTTCAATCAATGCATTTTTCCGATCCTCATTCAGAATTCCTGCAGCTCTGTAACTGACCTGGAACAATGTGTTGAAAGTCCTATTGCAGTCCACACGAGGTACCTTTCCCACTGCCCTGCTCCCATGGCCTGCAATGCTGCAGACTAAGCAGACAACCCGAAGCACAATGATGAGCTCCTTCTGGCTCACGGCCCTCCTTCTCACTGAATGAAGACAATCACCAGAAACAGAATCCATCTCTTGTTGGAGCCTTGAATACCTGACTCTGTCTCACTGAGTGAAGATTGGACTCAGAAACAGAAATGAAATCAACTTCCTATCTGCATTGTGTCACTCTTTAAGATCTCTGTGTGTCTGAGTTCAGGTAATTTGATTGGAGACTGTGGATAGTGGGTCCCCAGTGAAATGGAAAGAATGGTGGAGGAGCTCAGTGAGGGACATCTCTCAAAGTGAGAGTCGGAAAGATGGTATTCATCATTGGAAGGGTTTAAGGGGAATTGATGGCTCAGAAAAATGTTATACGGATGTTTGTAAAACTTAGGAACTCTGATTGTTTTGAGACTGGAGTTTATTTTATCCTTTTATAGATTTGACACATTAACCCTCCCTCCCTACCACTACAGAAGCTGTTGGAACTGTTCAGTGTTTCCAGCGGCTTCTGTAATTATTTCAGGTTCCTAAAGGGAGCAGTCTCTCACTTTTCGAACAAAACAAACCCATTCTTGTGCTGCAACCAATATTTCAATAAGAAATGGGAAGCAGCAGAGGGCAAAGCTTCCGAGATGCCGAGCAATGCTGCCCGGTTCCACACTGCAATTCACAGGAACCATCGCCAGGAAAAGCAAGGAGCAATCTGACAGATCCGGTTATATCCCGGGGGCTTTCCTTTAGAAACTGATTTAAAAGCAGCGACACTGCGATGGCCGGGAATCGAACCCGGGTCAACTACTTGGAAGGCAGCTCTGCTCCCCACTATCCCACCATCACCCTGCGCCCAGTTCCCTCCCCATTCCCAAACACACTTAACAAGGCCGTGATCATCACCAACTGGATTGGGGCTGAAATCCAAACAAGAAATTGCTGGGGAATCTCAGCAGGTCTGACAGAGCCTTAGAGTGAAGCGCTGTCTCCTCATCTCAGTCCCAAATAACCTGCCCCTTACCCTGAGAGGGTGGCAATCAAACCCGAATGAACTGCGGATGCTGTAACATTAACGCTGATTTCTCTGCACAGATGCTGCCTGACCTGCTGAGCTTTTCCAGTAACCCCTGAGACTGTGTTATTGTGTTTCAGATTCCCAGACCCACAGGATTAATTTCTCAGCATCTCCCCTCTCAAGCCTCTTCACAATCTGAGATATTCAAATGAAATCACCTTTCAATTTTCTAGAATATCGACCCAATTTATTGAGATACTCAGCCCTGGAGTACACGGGTTCCAAATACTGAGCTTTATTTTGTGATTCATTCATGTGTTTGGGTCATTGCCGCTGGGTCCCCACCGATTGCTCAGATATAATTGCTCTGGTGAAGGTGACGGTGTGTTATTGCCTTGAACTGCTGCCATTTATTTGGGGCAGATAAACCCACAATGATGTAAGGGAGGGAGTTCCAGGATTTCCAACCAATGGCACTTGTGGGACTGGGATGTTTTTCCAAGGCAGGGAGGGGAGTGTCTTGATGTGGAATTGTCACCTGGTGGTGTTCCCGAGTATCTGCTGTGTTCAGCATTCCACATGATAGTACCGTGGGTCTGGAAGCTGCTCTGGAAGGAATCTTGGGGAATTTCTACAGAGCATCTTGTCTCAGCTGAACTATCCCAGTCAGGCACCTGAGCCCTAATCCTGTAATCCAGCTCTGAGAATGTAATAGCAGGTGGGACCCACCCTGTCCCCCTAATGTGGCCATGTTTGGGAAACCTCGGAGAGTCCAATCTCATTCATTCCATCTCGGCGTTTTTCCCCGTTTAAGATTGCTTTCAAAGTGCAACAGTGCGATGGCAGGGGTTCGAGCCCGGGTTAACTGCTGGGAAGGAGACATATCCAACCCTTTCCCAGTAATTGGCAAGGTATTCCCAAGGCCGTGATCAGGACCAATTGGATTGGGACTGAAATACAAACAGAAACTGCTGGGGGAGCTCAGCAGGACTGACAGCATCAGCATCAGATCCCTTCAGTTCTGAAGGACAATCCCTGGACTCTAGAGGTTCACTCGGATTTCTCCCACAAATGATACCCCTCCGACTAAATCCCGCCAGTAATTTCTGTGTTATCTGTCAGCTCTCCAGGATCTGCAGATCCTTGTTTTAAATACAGTAGATGTTGACCCACCGAAGGGGATATTCGGTCAGGTGACGGTCTACCTCATTCATTGGGGCAGATGTCAAGGAGCATCTTAAACCGGAGAGGGATCAGGGGGGATTTGGAGCCGTTTAGAGAGAGAGTACAGAAGGTAAGACAGCTCAGCTCAAAGCACAGCACTGAATGCTGCCCCGATTAAAATATTGAAGATGGTAGAGGGGCAGATGAGCTGAGACAGGGTGGGAGCTGGGCGATATTGATGATGTGGAAGGACAGTGTGTGTATCTGATCACATTCTGTCAGTCTGACTAATAGCAGTCATTCCTGACACTGGATTCACTGAGGGGTGAAGGGTCAGTGAACAGAGCGGACTGTCCCTGTTATTCTGTTCCTGACTCTCCAGCTCCCGCTCTGTTAGTGACCTCTCAGTCTCCCGGGAAATGGGCTGTTTCCCAATTGGGCCGGATTCCTGGCCTTTATCCTTGTCCGAGCTGACAGTTGATGGTCTGAGGAATATCATTCCCAAATGACTCCTGTCCAAGATAATCCCGATGAATGTGTCTGTGTATCGTCCATTAATCTGTAAACATCATTGCTCAGGGCTGGAGGGACATGGATTGATGACATTGAGGATGTTATGAACCAGACCAAACTCCTCTGCCTTAAGGAAATGGTCTCGACCCCTTTTCCTGATTTCCTGAAGGGAAGTGTAAGGCGTTACAATGTGATTGGTCAAACTGCCAGGCTGGAATCAAACACACTTTACTCCACACTATCGTTGGAACACAAACATAAGGAAGAAAGATTGGACAAACCGAACTCGATTGGAAACCTGAACTAAATGAACATTATTTAACTATAAACAGCAACTGTTCGGATATAGTAACATTGCATAAACCACACAATTCTGGTCTTTCTGCTATCGGGAGGATGGGGTGAAATTTGTAAAGATTCAGAAAAGATTTACAAGGATGTTTGCAGAGTCAGGATTTCAGATTGATTTGAGGCTGGAGTTTATTTTATCCGTGTGTAGATTTGACACATTAACCCTCCCTCCCCACCACTACAGAAGCTGTTGGAACTGTTCAGTGTTTCCAGCGGCTTCTGTAATTATTTCAGGTTCCTGACGGGAGCAGTCTCTCACTTTTCGAACAAAACAAACCCATCCTTGTGCTGTACCCAATATTTCAATCAAAAATGGGAAGGAGCAGAGGGGAAAGCTTCCGAGATGCCGAGCAATGCTGCCCGGTTCCATACTGCAATTCACAGGAACCATCACAAGGAAAAGCAAGGAGCAATCTGACAGACCCATTTTACCACAGAATGAAAGATTTATTTCCTCGATTTATCCCAGTGCCTTACATTTAAAAGACTGTTTACAAACCACAACACTGCAAGGGCCGGGAATACGAACCTGGGTCAACTGCTTGGAAGACAGCTCTGCTCCCCACTATCCCACCATCACCCTGCTAGCAGCTCCCTCCCCATTCCCAAACACACTTAACAAGGCCGTGATCATCACCAACTGTATTGGGACTGAAATCCAAACATACACATCCTCTGTATCTAACCCAGTGATGGAGCTCTCCTGATTGAGTTTGATGTGAACAGGATGGGGGAAGTGGGAGATTTAATCAGTACCTAACGCCGAGCTCAATATGGCCTGGGAATTTGAAATGCTGCAGTGTAGAGGGAGATTTACTCTGTATCTGACCCCATTCTCTACCTGCCCTGGGGATTTAAATGGGGACAGTTTAATGGGAGCTTTACGTTGTCTGAAACCCTGTGCTCCCTCTGCCCTGGGAGTGTTTGCTGGGAACACTGTCTAACCTCTGTGATATGGATCCTATGAAGATTGATGGGAGACAGTGTAAATGGAATTGTCAGGGTCCAATTCCTTCACGTGGATGAGAGAAGGTCTCCAATTGGAATTGTGAGAAAAATTGATGCCCGTGGGACTGAAGGGTCAGTAACAGAATGAAGACCCCATTGGCTCAGAGACAGGAGACAGGATAGAGGGGAATGAGGGTTTCAGACTGGAGGGAGCTACAGCCACATACAAGTTGGGAACTGTTTTCAGTAAAAGGCAATTGATCCCAGGTCACTGCAGAGTGTAAGAATCTGATGCAATTCCCTCACTATCCTCCTCCAATCCCTGGGAAGATCTGCTCCCACACCACGTTCTATCCTAACTGCTGACTGTGTTGGATACATTGATACATTGGGGATGGACGGGGGTGATTTTAAACCTGGGATCTTGCTGTGTAACTTGCCTTCAAAATGCTTTCACATTCCCTTTCAAGTAATCTTTTCCTTCTTTTATCCCGAGGAACTTTGTTGGGAAAGCTGCAACGTGACGATCCGAAATGTTCAGGCCGAGGGAAGCCTTGGCCAAGCTCCAGAGGGAGACGTGGTTCTGAGGCCTGAGGCCTGGTCGACAGGCTACACCCCATGGGGGCCGACATGAATTTACCCCGAGGTTTAATCTCCTCTGGGGACACCGGGTTTTGGCGCCTCTGGTTTCCTGGCTCCTGTCGGGTTGTGGCCTTTACATTTTTAAAACAGGTTTGAAGCCTGGGGTTAAAGTAACCAGGGCCCTGGGATTTGACACAAACACATCAATCTCCAGTGAGTGTCTGACAGACAGGACTCCCCAAGGAGGGAATTAAACCTTAAATGAGAAACTCTATCCAAAGACTTGTTCTAATATCAGAGTAATACGACTTGTGGGAACTTGCTGTGTCTCAAACCACCTGCAGAGTGGCCTAGATTGCAAGAAGGGTGACCAAATTTGATAATCGCATAAATAAGACCCAGATTGGCCCAATCCCTGAGTATCTGGGAGGGGATCTCTGCATCTCTCTCTCTCTCTCTCTGTCCCCTATCTCACACCCTCTCCAGCTTCTTTTGTTGGTTTTTCAAACAAATAAAACCATCCCACACACAGCAATGTGACTCGTGGGTATTTGAAGTGGGAGAGAAGGAAATATTTTGCATCACAAGGTGATTGAGTTGAGACAAAGGGGTAAAAGAACACAATATGCAGACAGAGAGAGAGTAGGAAGGAGGGAGCGATACAGGGATAAGATGTGTCTTTGTAGCTGGTCTGGGAAAGGGAGACAGGATCTGGGGGAGCGGGGAGAGAACGGGGCTCTCCAATATCCCATCACCGCCCAGCTCCAATCACTTCCTTCTAGAAAGTACCATTAACAAAATTAAATCCTGGGATGGAGGGGGTGATTTTTAAAAAAACAGGAGTCTCAAAGAAATCCACAGCCTCTTGTTGGACAGAAAGTGGGATTGGAGCACGTTCTGGAGCAGGAAGAGAGTACCCTGTGGGATCTCCCTGTGCGTCAATGGCCCACAGCATTGTTGGCACAGAGACTGCTGGGAAACTGTTTATCAAAGGGAATATTGTCAAATATAAATGTTGCAAACTTTTAAAAGGTAAGATAAAGATTACCATGTACAAGGTTATATCAGAGAAAGGGAAAAAGATGAGAGATGGAGAAGGGGAGGTTGGATAGAAAGAGAGAGAGAGAAAACGAGTGCGTGGAGAAGAAAGAAAGTGGGAAGTGTTATGAATTTGTCAAACAGCAGGATCTTTGTCATCCTGAAGCCAGGATTGAACCCTTAACCAGCATCAGTGAAACACACAATCTGTCTGTGGTCCCACCGCTACTTGTGGGATCTTGCTGTGTCTGAAGAGACTGAAGGTTCAGTAACAGAATGAATACCCCATTGGCTCAGAGACAGGAGACAGGATAGAGGGTAATGAGGGTTTCATATTTTAAACTTGGGATTTTAAGCTTGCCTTCAAAATGCTCTCGCTCCCCCTTTCAACTAATCTTTTATCTCTTTTATCCCAAGGAACTTTTGTTTGGAAATCTGCAATGTGAAGATCCAAAATGTTCGAGGCCAGGAGAGAAAAACTTCCAGACGGGGAACATGGGCCTGAGGCCTGGTCGACAGGCTGCAGACTGTGGGGGCCCATGTGAATTGTGTTTTCATTTACTCTCCAATCCAATCTGCAGGAACTGATCCTCAATCTATAGAACATTGGAAAATGATCACCAACACATCCATGGTTTCGAGAGCCACCACCTTTCGTCCCCTGGCATGCAGACCATCAGGTCCTGGGGACTTCTCAGCCTTCAGACCTAACAGTCTCTCCAACACCATTTCCTGCCTAATATAAATTCCCTTCAGTTCAGATCCTTCAGCCACTATTACATCTGGGAGTTTGCTTGTGCCTTCCCCAGCGAAGACAGATCTAAAGTACTAATTCAACTCTTCTGTCATTACTTTGTTCCCCGTAATAATGTCACCCATTTCTATCATCAAGGACCCAATTTTAGTCTTAACCTTTTTTTTCTTTTCACATCCCTAAAAAAGCCTTTACTATCCTCCTTTAAATTCTTGCCCAGTTTACCTTCATACCTTATTTTTTTCTTTGTGTATTTCCTTTTTAGTTATCCTCTGTTGTTCTTTAAAAGCTTCCCAGTCCTCTGATTTCCCACTCATCTTTGCTATGTTATATTTTTTTCCCTTTTGTCTTTATATGGTCCTTAACTTCCCTCGTCAGCCACGGCCATCCCTGCCTCCCCTTAGGATCTTTCTTCCTTTTTGGACTGAACTGATCCTGCATCTTCTGCATTTTACCCAGAAATACCTGCTGTTCCACTGCCATCCCTGCTAGGGTATTGCACTATTGAACTTTGGCCAGCTCCTCCCTCATAGCTCCATAGTTCCCCTTATTCAGCTGAAATGTTGTCACTTCCGATTCTACCCTCTCCCTTTCAAACTGCAGATTAAAGCTTATTGTATTGTGGTCACTACCTCCTAATGGCTCCTTCACTTCGAGGTCCCTGATCAAATCCGGTTCATTGCACAACACCAGATCCAGAATTGCCTTCTCCCTGGTCGGCTCCAGCACCAGCTGTTCTAAGAATCCATCTCGGAGGCACTCCACAAACTCCCTTTCTTGAGGTCCAATACCATCCTGATTCTCCCAGTCTACCCTCATGTTGAAATCCTCCATAACAACTGTAGCAATATCTTTGCGACAGGCCAATTTCAGCTCCTTATTCAACTTACACACTACATTCAGACTACTGTTTGGGGGCCTGTAGATAACTCCCACGAGGGTCTTTTTACCCTTAGAATTTCTCAGTTCTATCCAAACTGACTCTACATCCCCTGATTCTAGGTCCCCCCGCGCAAGGGACTGAATATCACTCCTTACCAACAGGGCCACCCCATCCCCTCTGCCAGTCAGTCTGTCCTTACGATAGAGATGTACAGCACAGAAACAGACCCTTCGGTCCAACCCATCCATACTGGCCAGATATCCCAACCCAATCTAGTCCCACCTGCCAGCACCCGGCCAATATCTCTCCAAACCTTTTTTATTCATATACCCATCCAGATGCCTTTTAAATGTTGCAATTGTACCGGCCTCTACCACTTCCTCTGGCAGCTCATTCCATACATGTCCCACTCGGTGCATGAAAAAGTTGCCCCTTAGGTCCCTCTTATATCTTTCCCCTCTCACCCTAAACCTATGCCCTCTAGTTCTGGACTCCCGCACCCCAGGGAAAAGACTTTGTCTATTTACCCTATCCATGCCCCTCTTGATTTTGTAAACCTCTATAAGGTCACCCCTCAGCCTCCGACGCTCCAGGGAAAACAGCCCCAGCCTGTTCAGCCTCTCCCTATAGCTCAAATCCTCCAACCCTGGCAACATCCTTGTAAATCTTTTCTGAACCCTTTCAAGTTTCACAACATCTTTCTGATAGGAAGGAGACCAGAATTGCACACCATATTCCAACAATGGCCTAACTGATGACCTGTACAGCCGCAACATGACCTCCCAACCCCTTTACTCAATATTCTGACCAATAAAGGAAAGCATACCAAATGCCTTCTTCACTATCCTATCTACCTGTGACTCCACTTTCAAGGAGCTATGAACCTGCACTCCAAGTGTTGTTCAGCAACACTCCCTAAGACCTTACCATTAAGTTTATAAATCCTGCTAAGATTTGCTTTCCCAAAATGCAGAACCTCACATTTATCTGAATTAAACTCCATCTGCCATTTCTCAGCCCATTGGCCCATCTGGTACAGATCCTGTTGTAATCTCAGGTAACCCTCTTCGCTGTCCACTACACCCTCCAATTTTGGTGTCATCTGCAAACTTACTAACTGTACCTCACATCCAAATCAAATCAGAAAGTGCTGGAGGAAGTCAGTGGGTCTGGCAGGAGATGTGGACAGAGAAACAGAGTGAACCATTCCAGTCCTGTGTGCATCTTCTTCAGAACCCATTGCCCGGGTGGTGCAGTGTCCTGGGCGATAGCTATATAACAGCTTCATCCTCAGGTGATCTCTGAAACAAACAGCAGTCTACTTGAATCCCTGGAGTTTTCTGCAGGTGACATTTTTAACCAACCTGTTCAGACGTGTCATGTCCCACTTGTGAAGCAGGTGGGCCTTGAAAATCCAGGCCTTGTTAGTTTGAGGGGAGTCCCTCAGGGTGGAGTCTCAGGCTGAAAATGTGTTGCTGGAAAAGCGCAGCAGGTCCGTGTTGCTGGAAAAGTGCAGCAGGGCAGGGTCGGGGTCTCAGGGTCAACCATCTTCAGCTGCTTCGTCAATCACTTCCCCTTCAGAAGTGGGGATGTTGGTTGACGATTGGACAATATTCAGCATCATTTTCAACTGCTCAGATACTGATGTAGCGCATATCCATATGTTCAGGTTGTAAGTTTGCTCGCTGAGCTGGTAGGTTTGTTCTCATTGAGAACAATCTTACAACCTGAACCTCAACCTGAGCTAAACATTTTCTCAAACACCACACATCCATATGTAGCAAGACCTGGTCAGCATCTAGAATCTGCACAAATGGTAAGTAACAGCTGTATCACATCCGTGCCTGGCAAAGCCCATCTTCAACAAGAGAATATCTGAGTATCCCTTGTTGACATTCCACAGCAATATCATTGTTGAATCCTCCATGAACAGCATTCCGGGGGTGTAATATTGATGAGAAACTGAACAGGAGTAGCCATGCAATTGATACAAGATCAGGGCAGAGGCAAAACAATCTTACAGCGCTCAACTCACCTCCTGCCTGCCCACCTTACAAGACATAAGTCAGGTGTGATATGGAATCCTCTCCACTTGCCTGGTTGAATGCTGCTTCAACAACACAAGAAGCTCATCAACAGGTGGGACAAAACAGCACTCTTGATTGCCAACAACCTTCCCCATTCCCTTTCTTCCCCATTGATATACAGTCACAGCAAATCTCTTGTGTAATATTCTTCTGGATAGGGGGCTGTGCTGTCCATCAGTTGGCGAGGTACATCCCACAACATGTTTGCACCTCAGGACATACATTGTCTCATGTATGCTGTAACAACAACCTGATTTATTCAGGAAGGTTCCTTTTTGCTTTTGATGGGGATTTTTGCATCTTTTGATGTGACTGGATCATTTGTTTGGGTGCGGTATAGAATAGAGGAACAATGTCTTTCTGAAATTGGATTTGTTTGTTCTGAGATTTTACCCTGTATGGACTGTGATAATGTTTGAAGATAATTTCACAGAGAAAAAGACTGAAAGAATTGAAGATGAGTGAGTCAAATCAAACATGAAATAAAGATCCAACAGAGTCACTTAATTCATTTGGACATAAAGGGAATGTGTTTATCTGGTATGTCTGTCAGCAAAGATTTCACAAAAACATTGTGAGTGGTAAAGAGACACACACACACACACACACACACACACACACACACACACACACACATACACACACACACACACACACACACACACACAAGAGTGTGAGTGTTCCACTGAACTGACTGCAGAAATTATTTAACATTATCGAGTTAACATTCTTTAAAAATCCACAGACAGAGAAGCCATAAATATGTTGTGTTTATGGAAAAGGATTCAACAGATCATCCAACTTGGAGATATCTGAGGAGATCAGCACCATGGAAATGTCTGGATTGTGAGAAGGATTGCAAATCCCAGACCAGCTGGAGACTCATCGACACAGACATTCTGGGGAGAGACTGTTCACCTGCTCTATGTGTTGGGAGGGATTTACTCTGTCATCCAGCTTCATGTAACACCAGTGGGTTCACACTGACAAGAGAACTTTCCCCTGATTGTGGGAAAAAAAGAAACTTTAAGATGTGTAAAGGTCTTAAATTTAATGGTCATAATTTAACATCAACCCGTTCCCATGGGGGAGAAGGTATTCAGCTGTTCCACGTGTGGGAAGGTATTCACTTGGGGATCCAGCCTAATGTCAGACAAACGTGTTCATCATCGGGAGAGAAGCGTTGTCTGCTCTGTTTGGGAATGAATAAACTTCCCAATTCAGCCTAATGTCAACTGTTGAGTTGACTCTGGAGAGAGACTAATCATCTGCTCTGTGTGTGAGAAGGGATTTATTAAATCAGCAAAGCCTCAAATACACAAGTGTGGCCATACTAGAGAGAGAGAGAGAGAGAGAGACTGTCTGCCTGCACTGAGTGTAGGAAGGGACTCACTTAGTCATCTGGACTCAGTGAGCACCAACACATTCCCACCTTTTCCCTGCTCCTTGTGTGGGAAGGGGTTCTCTCGGTTCTCCAATCTCAGCAGCTATGGCTTTGTTCACATCAATGAGAGAACATGTCAATGCGCTGACTGTGAAAGAGCTTTATGAGTAGTAATGATTTGATGAAACACCAAGAAACACATTGTGGGAAGAAGCCGTTCACCTGCACTGTGTGTAGCGAGGGATTCAATTATTCATCCCCACACGTGACACTCCAGTTTAGCTGAGTTGGTTGTATTGTTGGTTTACAGAGCAGTGTGATGTGAACAGCGTGGGTTCGGTTCCCATTGCCAGTTTAAGATTACCATGAAGGACACTCGTTCTCAAATTCTTCCCTTGCCTGAGGTCTGAGGGCCCTCTGGTCAAATCACCATGAGTTGCTTCTCTCTGTAATGAAGAGATCAGCCCCTATGGTCTGGGAAGACTATGGTGACACACACACATTCCAGTGGGGTAACATGTGATCGTATTCTGCTGTTATTGTATCCAGAATTGGACTGTGTTCATTCTGTCAGCAGTGGTTTACTTCATTGGATGTGAATTGTCTTTTTAATTGAACTGGTGTTTAATTATTCAGGTAGCAATCACATCAAAAACACAGATTTTACCCACTGATTTCTCTCCCGTGAGATGAGACCGATAGATATCCATTTCCTTCCCTGTTCTTGGGTCCTTTATTCATTAGTAAGGCTTGATTTGTATTTATAAATGTATTTTCACACATTCAGGATTTCTGAATGTGCTTCATAGCAACTGAAGTCCTTGTGAGGTGGAGTCACAAGGCCCAGGTCTCCCACTTAGAATTTAATGGCACCTGCATGAATTCTCCAATTATTGTTGCCCTGAATCAATTCCTTCCATTTAGTTATTCCCTGATACACATCTTCCACGTACGGATGCCCTGCTGATTTTTTTTCATTTCCCAATGCTTGCAACATTTCTTCTTTTTATTGAATCCCTGTCCCCTATTCCCCAATTTAGACAGGCTCTGCTCCAATTTTCCAATATATTGGCACTCCCACCAATTTTCTAATCTAACGGCACTGTGCACCAGATCTCCCATTTATTGTTTCCACCAAATCTCCCATTTCCTCATATCCCTGTACTAATCCTTCCATTTACTGATGCCCGAGCCTGATTCTACCATTTAAGGGTGCGCTACTCTAATTCTCCCATTTACTGTTGCCCTGCACCAATTCTCTAATTTAGCTCCACTGTGCACAAAGTCACCCATTTACTGATACCCCACACCAATTCTCCAATTCTGTGTTGCTTAGCACCATTTTCCCCAATTACTGCTGTCCTGAACAAGTTCTCCATTCAGTGTTGCCTTACACCAATGCTCATACTGACTGATGCCCTCGCCCAATTTAGGGGTGCGCTACTCTAAATCTCCCAAGAGGTAATGTCCTGCCCCAATTCTCCCATTTAGTGCAACACAGCACGACTCACCCATTCAGTGCTGAACTGCACTAATTAACCATTATCTGAAGCCCAGTTGCAAATTCTCACATTTCCATAATCACTTTCCCAGTTTTTTTTCATTTAGTAGTTTCTTGCAATGATTCTCCAATTCACCAGGTCTCTCATTTACTGATGCCCCACACCAATTCTCCAATTCTGTGTTGCTCAGCACCATTTCCCCCAATTACTGACGTCCGGATCAAGTTCTCCTCACAGTGTTGCCTTACACCAAACCTCATACTGACTGATGTCCTCGAACAATTTAGGGTGTCCAACTCTCAATCTCCCATCAATTATTGTCCTGCCCGAATTCTCCCATTTAGTGTTACACTGCACCAATTCTCCCATTAACTGATGCCCTGTTACATTTCTCACATTTCGATAAGCCCTTCCCCAATTCTCCCAGTAAGTACTTCCTTGCAATGATTCTCCAATTTATTTGAGCGCTGCCAGAATTCTTTAATTGTGGCATGGACAAGTTGGACCGAAGGATCTGTTTCTGTGTTGTAAATCTCTATGATTGTATGACTCTATTTATGGCTATTTCCCCCATTTCTGTATCCTGCACACATCCTGGAATGCACCAATTCTCCCACTTCGAATTTAAATGGCACCTGCATGAATTCTCCAATTAATGATGCCCTGCATTTTTTTTTCATTTCGTAACGCACTGATCTGAATCTCCAGTTAACTGATACTTGCAACACTTCTTTTTTCTAAAGGTAGAAGACAGAGGGTGGTGGGGGAGGGTTGCTTTTCAGACTGGAGGCCTGTGACCAGTGGTGTGTCACAAAGATCGGTGCAGAGTCCACTGTTGTTTTGTCATCCTGGAGTGCTTTTTCATAGATTGTTGAAGGTGGACTAACATTTCGATAGGATGGTGAAGAAGGCGTTTGGCATTTTTGTCTTTATTGCTCAGTTAATTGTGTAAAGGGGTTGGGAGGTCATGTTGTGGTATTGGTTCGACCACCTTTGGTATATAATGTGCAATTCTGGACTCCATCCTGTAAGAGGGATGTTGTGAAACTTTAAAGTGTTGAGAAAAGTTTTACAAGGATGTTGCCAAGGTTGGAGGGTGTGTGCTGGAGGGTAAGACTGTATAGGTTGGGGCTATTATCCCTGGAGTGTCAGTGGCTGAGGGGTAACCTTATGGAGGTTCACAAAATCATGAAGGACCCTCAATAGGGTAAAAAGTCAAGGTGATTTCCCTGTGATGGGGGAGTCCAGAAGCAGATGGTACATTTTAACGTTGAGAGGGGAAACATAAAAGGGACCTAAGGGGAATATTTTTCACACAGAGGGCACTGTGTGCATGAGCTGCAAGAGGAAGTAGTGGAGGCTGGTACAATTACAACATTTAAAAGGTATCTGGGTGGGTGTAGGAATTAAAAAGGGTTCAGAGGAACATGGGCCAAATTCTGACAAATAGGATGAGATTGACATCGGATATCAGTTCAGCATGGATGTGTTGGACTGAATGATTTGTTTCCGAGTTTATATTGCTCTGAGTGGGTTGAGCTCCTGATTGTAAATTTATGAAGCAGTAAATAAAGTATGGTACAGAGTTAGACCGAGAAATCCTGCTGATCCCATCAGCTTTATCCTGTTTCCTTAATCCTCCTCCTTCAATCAATGCATTTTTCCGATCCTCATTCAGAATTCCTGGAGCTCTGTAACTGCCCTGGAACAATGTGTTGAAAGTCCTATTGCAGTCCACACGAGGTACCTTTCCCACTGCCCTGCTCCCACGGCCTGCAATGCTGCAGACTGAGCAGACAACCCGAAGCACAATGATGAGCTCCTTCTGGCCCACGGCCCTCCTTCTCACTGAATGAAGACAATCACCAGAAGCAGAATCCAGCTCTTGTTGGAGCCTTGAATACCTGACTCTGTCTCACTGAGTGAAGATTGGACTCAGAAACAGAAATGAAATCAACATCCTATCTGCATTGTGTCACTCTTTAAGATCTCTGTGTGTCTGAGTTCAGGTCATTTGATTGGAGACTGTGGATAGTGGGTCCCCAGTGAAATGGAAAGAATTGTGGAGGAGCTCACTGAGGGACATCTCTCAAAGTGAAGGTCAGAAAGATGGTATTCCACATTGGAAGGGTTTAAGGGGAATTGATGGCTCAGAAAAATGTTATACGGATGTTTGTAAAACTTAGGAACTCTGATTGTTTTGAGGCTGGAGTTTATTTTATCCTTGTGTAGATTTGACACATTAATCCTCCCTCCCCACCACTACAGAAGCTGTTGGAACTGTTCAGTGTTTCTAGCAGCTTCTGTAATTATTTCAGGTTCCTGACGGGAGCAGTCCCTCCCTTTTCGAACAAAACAAACCCATCCTTGTGCTGTACCCAATATTTCAATAAGAAATGGGAAGCAGCAGAGGGGAAAGCTTCCGAGATGCTGAGCAATGCTGCCCGTTTCCACACTGCAATTCACAGGAACCATCGCCAGGAAAAGCAAGGAGCAATCTGACAGATCCGGTTATATCCCGGGGGCTTTCCTTTACAAACTGATTTAAAAGCCGCAATATTGCGATGGCCGCGAATCGAACCCGGGAAAACTGCTTGGAAGGCAGCTCTGCTCCCCACTATCCCACCATCACCCTGCGCCCAGCTCCCTCCCCATTCCCAAACACACTTAACAAGGCCGTGATCATCACCAACTGGATTGGGGCTGAAATCCAAACAAGAAATTGCTGGGGAATCTCAGCAGGTCTGACAGAGCCTTAGAGTGAAGCGCTGTCTCCTCATCTCAGTCCCAAATAACCTGCCCCTTACCCTGAGAGGGTGGTAATCAAACCCGAATGAACTGCGGATGCTGTAACATTAACGCTGATTTCTCTGCACAGATGCTGCCTGACCTGCTGAGCTTTTCAAGCAACTCCTGAGACTGTGTTATTGTGTTTCAGATTCCCAGACCCACAGGATTAATTTCTCAGCATCTCCCCTCTCAAGCCTCTTCACAATCTGATACATTCCAATGAAACCACCTTTTAATTTAATAGAATATCGACCTAATTTATTCAGATATTCAGCCCTGGAGCACACGGGTCCCAAATACTGAGCTTTATTTTGTGATTCATTCATGTGTTTGGGTCATTGCCGCTGGGTCCCCACCGATTGCTCAGATATAATTGCTCTGGTGAAGGTGACGGTGAGTTATTGCCTTGAACTGCTGCCATTTATTTGGGTCAGATAAACCCACAATGATGTAAGGGAGGGAGTTCCAGAATTTCCAACCAATGGCACTTGTGGGACTGAGATGTTTTTCCAAGCCAGGGTGGGGAGTGTCTTGATGTGGAATTGTCACCTGGTGGTGTTCCCGTGTATCTGCTGTGTTCAGCATTCCACATGATAGTGCCGTGGGTCTGGAAGCTGCTCTGGAAGGAACCTTGGGGAATTTCTCCAGAGCATCTTGTCTCAGCTGAACTATCCCAGTCAGGGACATGAGCACTAATCCTGTAATCCAGCTCTGAGAATGTAATAGCAGGTGGGACCCACCCTGTCCCCCCTAATGTGGGCATGTTTGGGAAACCTCGGAGAGTCCAATCTCATTCATTCCATCTCGGCATTTTTCCCCGTTTAAGATTGCTTTCAAAGTGCAACAGTGCGATGGCAGGGGTTCGAGCCCGGGTTAACTGCTGGGAAGGAGACATGTCCAACCCTTTCCCAGTAATTGGCAAGGTATTCCCAAGGCCGTGATCAGGACCAATTGGATTGGGACTGAAATACAAACAGAAACTGCTGGGGGAGCTCAGCAGGTCTGACAGCATCAGCATCAGATCCCTTCAGTTCTGAAGGACAATCCCTGGACTCTAGAGGTTCACTCGGATTTCTCCCACAAATGATACCCCTCCGACTAAATCCCGCCAGTAATTTCTGTGTTATCTGTCAGCTCTCCAGGATCTGCAGATCCTTGTTTTAAATACAGTAGATGTTGACCAACCGAAGGGGATATTGGGTCAGGTGACGGTCTACCTCATTCATTGGGGCAGATGTCAAGGAGCATCTTAAACCGGAGAGGGATCAGGGGGGAATTGGAGCAGTTTAGAGAGAGAGTACAGAAGGTAAGACAGCTCAGCTCAAAGCACGGCACTTAATGCTGCCCCGATTAAAATATTGAAGATGGCAGAGGGGCAGATGAGCTGAGACAGGGTGGGAGCTGGGAGATATTGATGATGTGGAAGGACAGTGTGTGTATCTGATCACATTCTGTCAGTCTGACTAATAGCAGTCATTCCTGACACTGGATTCACTGAGGGGTGAAGGCTATGTGAACAGAGTAGACTGTCCCTGTTATTCTGTTCCTGACTCTCCAGCTCCCACTCTGTTAGTGACCTCTCAGTCTCCCGGAAAATGGGCTGTTTCCCAATTGTGCCGGATTCCTGGCCTTTATCCTTGACCGAGCTGAGAGTTGATGGTCTGAGGAATATCATTCCCAAATGACTCCTGTCCAAGATAATCCCGATGAATGTGTCTGTGTATCCTCCATTAATCTGTAAACATCATTGCTCAGGGCTGGGGGGACATGGATTGATGACATTGAGGATGTTCTGAACCAGACCAAACTCCTCTGCCTTAAGGAAATGGTCTCGACCCCTTTTCCTGATTTCCTGAAGGGAAGTGTAAGGCGTTACAATGTGATTGGTCAAACTGCCAGGCTTGGATCAAAACACACTTTACTCCACACTATCGTTGGGACACAAACATAAGGAAGAAAGATTGGACAAACCGAACTCGATTGGAAACCTGAACTATATGAACATTATTTAACTATAAACAGCAACTGTTTGGATATCGTAACATTCCATAAACCACACAATTCTGGTCTTTCTGCTATCGGGAGAATGGGGTGAAACTTGTAAAGATTCAGAAAAGATTTACAAGGATGTTTGCAGAGTCAGGATTTCTGATTGTTTTGAGGCTGGAGTTTATTTTATCTTTGTGTAGATTGGACACATTAACCCTCCCTCCCCACCACTACAGAAGCTGTTGGAACTGTTCACTGTTTCCAGCGGCTTCTGTAATTATTTCAGGTTCCTGACAGGAGCAGTCTCTCACTTTTCGAACAAAACAAACTCATCCTTGTGCTGTACCCAATATTTCAATAAGAAATGGGAAGCAGCAGAGGGGAAAGCTTCTGAGATGCCGAGCAATGCTGCCCAGTTCCACACTGCAATTCACAGGAACCATCGCCAGGAAAAACAAGGAGCAATCTGAGAGATCTGTTTTACTGGAGGGTGTAAGATTTATTGCCTCATTTCATTCCAGTGCTTTACTTTTTAAAGGCTATTTACCAATCGCGACACTGTGATGGCCGGGAATACGAACCCGGGTCAACTGCTTGGAAGGCAGCTATGCTCCCCACTATCCCACCATCACCCTGCTCCCAGCTCCCTCCCCATTCCCAAACACACTTAACAAGGCCGTGATCATCACCAACTGGATTGGGGCTGAAATCCAAACAGACACATCCTCTGTATCTAACCCAGTGATGGAGCTATCCTGATTGAGTTTGATGTGAACAGGATGGGGGAAGTGGGAGATTTAATCAGTACCTAACGCCGAGCTCAAAATGGACTGGGAATTTGAAATGCTGCAGTGTAGAGGGAGATTTACTCTTTATCTGACCCCATTCTCTACCTGCCCTGGGGATTTAAATGGAGACAGTTTAATGGGACCTTTATTTTGTCTCGAACCCTGTGCTCCCTCTGCCCTGGGAGTGTTTGCTGGGAACACTGTCTAACCTCTGTGATATGGATCCTATGAAGATTGATGGGAGACAGTGTAAATGGAATTGTCAGGGTCCAATTCCTTCACGTGGATGAGAGAAGGTCTCCAATTGGAATGGTGAGGGAAATTGGTGCCCGTGGGACTGAAGGGTCAGTAACAGAATGAATACATCATTGGCTCAGAGACAGGAGACAGGAGAGAGGGGAATGAGGGTTTCAGATTGGAGGGAGCTACAGCCACATACAAGTTGGGAACTGTTTTCAGTAAAAGGCAATTGATCCCAGGTCACTGCAGAGTGTAAGAATCTGATGCCTTTCCCTCACTATCCTCCTCCAATCCCTGGGAAGATCTGCTCCCACACCATGTTCCACCCTAACTGCTGACTGTGTTAGATACATTAATACATTGGGGATGGGCAGGGGGTGATTTTAACACTGGGATCTTGCTGTGTAACTTGCCTGCATAATGCTCTCGCTCCCCCATTCAACTAAATTTTTCTCCCTTTTATCATGAAGAACTTTTGTTTGGAAAGCTGCAACGTGAAGATCCAAAATGTTCGAGGCCAGGAAAGAACAACATCCAGAGGGGGAGCACGGGCCTGAGGCCTGAGGCCTGGTCGACAGGCTGCACCCCGTGGGGGCCCACAGTGAGTTGTGTGTTTATTTACCCCGAGGTTTAATCTCCTCTGGGGGACCCTGGGTTTTAGGGGCCTCTGGGTAACTGGCTCCTGTCAGATTGTGGCCCTGTCATTTTTAAAACAGATTTGAAGCCTGGGGTAAAGAATGTCAATTCCCAGGATCTGAGAGGCAGGACTGCCCTAGGGGGGAATTAAAACCCAAATGCTGTGACCCTCTCTAAAGACTTCTCATAAAGTCAGAGTGATGTGGGTTATCGAGAGGGCAGGATGAGAAAATTCAACAGTGAGAGAAAGAGAGAGAGAGAAACGTTTAAAAAATTGAAAGAGCTGGGGAAACAGAAGGGGAGAGAGAGGGAGAGGCATTTTGAGATTGTGAAGTCGCTGCAATGTTTGATTCTGGGGTGACAGGAAATAATTAAACTGAAGCAGCATCACAGAGGGGGGAAATGGTCAGAGTCATTAGCTGTTGCTGCATTGTAGCATGTGGGATCTTGCTGTGCACCAGCTCCCCCAATGCTACCATTGCAGGCAGTGAGTGTTTTAATCAGCTCACCCATCATTTCAAAGTTTTTCCAAGGCTTTAGCATAAAAATGCAGCTCATCGCCCGATATATTTGTGTTTGGATGTTGCTGAGAGATTGTCTGTGTCACTGAGAGAGGAAAATCTGGGATCTTGCTGTGCAATCATTCTGTAATGATTTTCCTCTTTTCAACTAATGCTGTCTCTTTCCTCCCACGGGCCACTTGAAGATTCAAAGGGAGAAACTTTAGGATCAGGAGACCTTTGAACAACAGCTTTCTCCAGAGGGGACACTGTCCTGAGGCCTGAGGCCTGGTCGGTAGGCTGCACTGTGTGGGCGGGATTCTGTGTTTATTTACCTCAAGGATTAATCTCCTTTTGGGGACCCTGGGTTTTAGGGGCCTCTGGTTAATTGGCTCCTGTCGGATTGTGGCCCTGTTGGTTTTAAAACAGGTTTGAAGCCTGGGGTTAAAATGACCAGGGTCTGGGATTTGACACCAACACATCAATCCCCAGTGAGTGTCTGACAGACAGGACTCCCCCAAAGAGGGAATTAAAACCTTAAATGAGAAACTCTACCCAAAGACTTGTTCTAATAGTAGAGTAATACTACTTGTGGGATCTTGCTGTGTCTCAAACCACCTACAGAGTGGCCTACATTGCAAGAAGGGTGACCAAATATGATAATCCCATAAATAAGACCCAGGTTGGCCCAATCCCTGAGTATCTGGGAGGGGATCTCTCTCTCTCTCTCTCTCTCTCTCTCTCTCTGTCCCCTCTCTCACACCCTCTCCAGCTTCTTTTGTTGGTTTTTCAAACAAATAAAACCGTCCCACACACAACAATGTGACTCGTGGGTATTTGAAGTGGGGGAGAAGGAAATATTCTGCAGCACAAGGTGATTGTTTTTGAGACAAAGGGGTAAAAAAAAGACAAAATGCAGACAAAGACAGAGAGTGTGTGTGGGAAGGAGAGAATGATAGAGGGATAAGATGTGTCTTTGTAGCTGGGCTGGGAAAGGGAGACAGGATCTGGGAGAGGGGGGAGAGAACGGGGCTCTCCAATATCCCATCACCGCCCAGCTCCAATCACTTCCTTCTAGAAAGTACAATTCACAAAATTAAATCCTGGGATGGAGGCTTTTTTAAAAAAAACAGGAGTCTCAAAGGTATCCACAGTCTCTTGTTGGACAGAAAGTGGGATTGGAGCACATTCTGGAGCAGGAAGGGAGTACCCTGTGGGATCTCCCTGTGCGACAATGGCCCACAGCATTGCTGGCACAGAGACTGCTGGGAAACTGTTTATCAAAGGGAATATTGTCAAATATTAATGTTGCAATCTGTTAAAAGGTAAGATAAAGATGACCATGTACAAGGTTAAATCAGAGAAAGGGAAAAAGGTTAGAGATGGAGAAGGGGAGGGTGGAGAGAGAGAGAGAGCAAGTGCAAGCGAGTGCGTAGAGAAGAAACAATGTGGGAAGTGGCTTGAATTTGTCAAACAGCAGGATCTCTGTCATCCTGAGGCCAGGATTGAACCCTTAACCAGCATCAGTGAAACACACAACCTGTCTGTGGTCCCACTGCTACCGGTGGGATCTTGCTGTGTCTGAAGGGAATGAACGGTCAGTAACATAATGAATATGCCATTGGCTCAGAGAGAGGAGACAGGATAGAGAGTAATGAGGGTTTCAGACTGGAGGGAGCTACAGGCACATACAAGTTGGGAACTGTTTTCAGTAAAAGGCAAATGATCCCAGGTCACTGCAAAGTGTAAGAATCTGATGGTATTCCCTCACTATCCCCCTCCAATCCCTGGGAAGATCTGCTCCCACACCATGTTCCACTGTTGACTGTGTTAGATATTTTGATACATTGGGGATGGGCGGGAGTGATTTTAAACCCTGGATTTTAAGCTTGCCTTCAAAATGCTCTCGCTCCCCCTTTCACATGATCTTTTCTCTCTTTTATCCCGAGGAACCTTTGTTTGGAAAGCTGTAATGTGAAGATCCAGGAAAGAACAACGTCCAGAGGGGGAGCATGGGCCTAAGGCCTGAGGCCTGGTCGACAGGCTGCACCCCGTGGGGACCCACAGTGGGTTGTGTGTTTATTTACCCCGAGGTTTAATCTCCTCTGGGGGGGACCCTGGGTTTTAGGGGCCTCTGGGTAACTGGTTCCTGTCAGATTACGGCCCTGTCATTTTTCAAACAGATTTGAAGCCTGGGGTTAAAGTAATTGGGGACTTGCGATTTAATACAAATATATGAATCCCCAGAAAGTGTCTGACAGACCAGACTCCCCAAGAAGGGAATAAAAACCTTAAATGAGAAACTCTCCCCAAAGACTTGTTCTAGTGTCAGAGTAATGTGGGATGTGTACAGGCCTGGGTGATCAAATGTGATAATCACATCAATAAGACACAGGTTGGCCAGTTCAATTCAATTCCCTGAGTATCTGGGAGGGGATCTCTCTCTCTCTCTCTCTCTCTCTCTCTCTCTCTCTCTCTCTCTCTCTCTCTCTCACACCCTCTCCAGCTTCTTTTGTTGATATTTTAAACAAATAAAACCGTCCCACACACAGCAATGTACTCGGGGGTATTTGAAGTGGGGGAGATGGAAATATTTTGCAGCACAAGGTGAATGTGTTTGAGACAAAGGGGTAAAAGAACACAAGGTCCACAGAGAGAGAGAGTGTGGGAAGGAGGGAGGGATAGAGGGATAAGATGGAGGGGGGGAAGGAGCAGGGAAGGAGAGGGGGGTAGGGAGGGGTGAAGGATGGGGAGGAGGAAGGGTGGAAAGGAGGGGGGAAGGGTGTAATGCGAGGTGAGGAAGGAGAGAGGGGTAAGGAGAGGGGGGAAGGGGGGAAGGAGAGAGGGGGTGAGGAGAGGGGGGAAGGAAAGGGGAAGGAGAGGGGATGAAAGTAGAGACGGAGTAAGGTGTGGGGGAAGCAGAGGGGGGAAGGAGAGGGAGGGAATGGGGAGAAGGAGAGGGGGGAAGGAGAGTGGGGGAAGGGGGCGGACAGAGAGAGGGTGAAAGTAGAGATGGGGTAAGGAGAGGGGGAAGAAGATATGGGAAGGGGGGAAGGAGAGAGAGGGGTTTGAGAGTCAGGGGAAGGAGAGCGGGGGAAGGAGAGGGGGAAGAAGAGGGGGAATGGGGCGAAGGTGAGTAGGGGAAAGGGGGGAAGTAGAGGGAGAAGGAGGGGGAAGGAGGGGGGCAAGGAGACGGAGGCAGAGAGTGGAGAGGAGAGATGTCAGAAGGAGTTGGGGGAAGGAGAGAGGGGAAAGGAGCAGGAAGGGAGGGAGGGGATGTTGGGGGGGAAGGAGAGAGGGGGAAAGAGTGAGGGAAAGAGTGTGGTAAGGAGAGAGGGGAAGGGTGGAAGGAGAGGGGGAAGGGCGAATGGACAGGGAGTGAAAGACAGGGGGAGGAGGGTTGTCAGAAGGAGATAGAGTGAAGGGGGCGAAGGAGAGGGGGAAACGTAGATGTGGGGAATGAGAGGGCGGAAGGAGAGAGGGGTGAAGTAGAGAGTGGGGAAGGACAGAGGGGAGAAGGAGTGGGGGAAGTAGAGAGTGGGGAAGGTGAGAGGGGAGGAAGGAGCGAGGGGGGAAGTAGAGGGGCAAAAAAGAGGGGAGGGAAGGGGAGAGGGGAAGGAGAGAAGGGGGAAGGAGAGAAGGGGGAAGGAGAGTGGGGAGAAGGAGAGACCGGAATGAAGGAGGAAGTAAAGAGTGGGGAAGGACAGAGAGGTGGAAGGAGCAAGGGGGGAAGGAGACGGGGGCAAATGAGAAGAGGGAGAAGGGGAGAGGGGAAGGAGAGAGGGAAGGAGAGAGGGGAGAAGGAGAGAGGGAAGGAAGGGGGAAGGAGAGTGGGGAGAAGGAGACGGGGAGAAGGAGAGAGGGAAGGAGAGGGCGAAGGAGAAAGGATAAGGAATGGGGAAAGAGAGAGGGAGAAGGAAGAGGGAAGGAGAGAGGGAAGGAGAGGGGGCAAGTTGAGAGTGGGGAAGGACAGAGGGGTGGAAGGAGCAAGGGGGGAAGGAGACGTGGGCAAATGAGAGTAGGGGGAAGGAGAGAGGGAAGGAAGGGGGAAGGAAAGAGGGGAGAAGGAGACGAGGGAAGGAGAGGGAGGAAGGAGAAGGGGGAAGGAGAGAGGATAAGGAATGGGGAAAGAGAGAGGGAGAACAAGCGGGAAGGAGAGGGGGAAGGAGAGAGGGGGAGGAGAGAGAGAGGAAGGAATGGGGAAGGAGCGAGGGGGGGAAGGAGAGAGGTGGTAAAGGAGAGAGGGGAAGGAAGGGGGAAGGAGAGAGGGCAAGGAAGGGCCGAGGTGAGAGGGGAGAAGGAGAGAGTGGGGAAGGAGAGGGGGAAGGAAGGGGGAAGGAGATGGGGAGAAGAAGAGAGGGGGGAAGGAAAGAGGATGGAAGCAGAGAGAGGAAGGAAGGGGGGAGGAGAGAGGGGAGAAGGAGAGAGGGGAAGGAAGGTGGGAGGAGAGGGGGAGAAGGAGACGGGGAAGGAGAGGGGGAGAAGGAGGGGCAGGAAGGAAGGGGGAAGGAGACAGGAGTGAGGGGAAGGAAGGGGGAAGGAGAGAGGAGAGATGGAGAGTGAGGAAGGAAGGGGGAAGGAGAGAGGGGAGAAGTAAGAGTGGAGAACGAGAGGGAGAAGGAGAGAGGC
The DNA here is from genome assembly GCF_047496795.1 of Chiloscyllium punctatum. NCBI lineage: Eukaryota > Metazoa > Chordata > Chondrichthyes > Orectolobiformes > Hemiscylliidae > Chiloscyllium > Chiloscyllium punctatum. The sequence goes on along the minus strand of NC_092759.1, from coordinate 57,878,314 downwards.
AGGAAGAAGGAGCAAGGAAGGGGGGAGGAGCGAGGGGAGAAGGAGAGAGGGGAGAAATCAAGGGGGGGGAAGGAGAGAGGGGAGAAAGAGAGAGCAGAAGAAAGGGGAAAAGAGAGAGGGGAAAAGGAGAGAGGGGAAGGAAGGGGGAAGGAGAGAGGGGAGAACGAAAGGGGGAGAAGGAGAGGGGGAGGAGGGGGGAGAAGGAGAGGGTGAAAGGAATGGGGAGGAGAGAGGGGGGAAGGATAGATCGGAGGGAAGGCAGGGGGCAGAAGACAGGGCAGAAGGAGAGCGGGGAAGGAAGTGGGAGGAGAGAGGGGAGAAGGAGAGGGGGTAAGGAAGGGAGAATGAGAGAGGGGGAGAAGGAGAGGGGGAGGAGGGGGGAGAAGGAGAGGGTGAAAGGAATGGGGAGGAGAGAGGGGGGAAGGATAGATGGGAGGGAAGGCAGGGGGCAGAAGACAGGGCAGAAGGAGAGCGGGGAAGGAAGTGGGAGGAGAGAGAGGAGAAGGAGAGGGGGTAATGAAGGGAGAATGAGAGAGGGGGAGAAGGAGAGAAGGGAGAAGGAGAGGGGGAGGAGTGGAGGAAGGAGACAGGGGAGCAGGAGGGGTGGAAGGAAAAGGAAGGAGAGAGGGGAGAAGGAGAGGGGGAGAAGGAGAGGGGGGAAGGAAGGGGGAAAGAGATAGGGGAGAAGGAGACGGGGAGAAGGAGGGGGGGTGAAGGAGAGGGGGATAAGGAGAGGGGGGGACGGAGAGGGGGGAAGGAAGGGGGAAGGAGAGGGGGGGACGGAGAGGGGGGAAGGAAGTGGGAAGGAGAGGGGGAAGGAGAGAGGGGAGAGGAGGGAGGGAAGGAAAGAGGGGAAGGAGGGGGGAAGGAAGGGGAAGGAAGGAGATGGGGAGAAGGAAGGAGATGGGGGAAGGAAGGAGAGGGGGTGAAGGACGGGGGGAGGAAGGAGATGGCGGGAAGGAGAGGAGGGGAAGGAAAGGGGAAGGAAGGGGGAAGGAAGGAGAGATGGAAGGAAAGGAGAAGGAAGGAGATGGGGGAAGGAGGGGGGAAGGAGGGGGGGAAGGAATGAGGGGGAGGAAGGAGCGGGGGAGGAAGGAGAGGGCGGAGAGAGAGGGGGGAAGGAGGGAGATGGGGGGAGGAGAGAGGGGAAGGCAGGAGATGGGGGAAGGAGAGTGGGGAAGGAAGGGGGAAGGAAGGGGAAAGAAGGAGAGGGGCAAGGAAAGCGGAAGGAAGGAGATGGGGGAAGGAGAGGGGGGAAGGAAGGGGGAAAGAAGGAGAGGGGGAAGGAAAGCGGAAGGAAGGAGATGGGGGAAGGAGAGGGGGGAAGGAAGGGGGAAAGAAGGAGAGGGGGAAGGAAAGCGGAAGGAAGGAGATGGGGGAAGGAGAGGGGGGAAGGAAGGGGGAAAGAAGGAGAGGGGGAAGGAAAGCGGAAGGAAGGAGATGGGGGAAGGAGAGGGGGGAAGGAAGGGGGAAAGAAGGAGAGGGGGAAGGAAAGCGGAAGGAAGGAGATGGGGGAAGGAGAGGGAGGAAGCCAGGAGATGGGGAAGGAGAGGGGGGGAAGGAGGGTGGAAGGAAGGGGGAAGGAAGCAGAGGGGGAAGGAGGGGGGAAGGAAGGGGGTAGGAAGGAGATAGGGGAAGGAGGGGGGAAGGAGAGGGGGTAAGGAAGGAGATGGGGGAGCGAGGGGGGATAGAAGGGGAAGGAAGGAGATGGGGGAAGGAGGGGGGAAGGAAGGAGATGGGGTAGGAAGGAGATAGGGGAAGGAAGGGGGAAGGAAGGAGATGGGGGAAGGAGAGGGGAAAGGAAGGGGGAAGGAAGGAGATGGGGGGAAGGAGAGGGGAAAGGAAGGGGGAAGGAAGGAGATAGGGGGAAGGAGAGGGGGGAAGGAGAGGCGGGAAGGAGGGGGAAGGAAGGAGATAGGGGGAAGGAGAGGGGGGAAGGAGAGGCGGGAAGGAGGGGGAAGGAAGGAGATGGGGGAAGGAGAGGGCAGAAGAAGGAAGGGGGAACGAAGGAGCCGGGGGGAAGAAGGGGGGGAAGGAAGTCGGAAGGAAGTAGTTGTGGGGAAGGAGAGGGGGTACGAAGGAGGAAGGAAGGAGATGGGGGAAGGAGAGGGCGGAAGGCAGGAAAGGGGTAGGAAGGAGATGGGGAAGGAGGGGGGAAGGAGAGGGGGTAAGGATGGAGATGGGGGAGTGAGGGGGGAAGAAAGGGGAAGGAAGGAGATGGGGGAAGGAGAGCGGGGGATGGAATGGGGAAGGATGGAGATGGGGGGAAGGATAGGTGGGGAAGGAAGGAGATAGGAGAAGGAAGGAGATGGGGGGAAGGAGAGGGGAAAGGAAGGGGAAAGGAAGGGGGAAGGAAGGAGATAGGGGAAGGAGAGGGGGAAGGAAGGAGGAAGAAAGGAGATGGGGGGTAGGAGAGGGGGGAAGGAAGGAGACTGGGGGGAGGAAGGAGATGGGGGAAGGAAGGGGGACCGAAGGAGTTGGGGTGGAAGGAGAGCGGGGATGGAAGGGGGAAGGATGGAGATGGGGGGAAGGAGAGGGGGAAGGAGGGGGAAGGAAGGAAATGGGAGGAAGGAGAGGGGGAAAGAGGGGGGAATGAGATGGGGGTAAGGGGGAGGAGATGGGGGCAAGGAGAGGGGTGGGAAGGAGATGGGGGCAGGAAGGAGATGGGGAAGAAGAAGTGGGGAAGGAGAGGGGGGAAGGAAGGGGCAAGGAAGGAGATGGGGAAGGAGAGGGGGATGAAGGAGATAGGGGGAAGGAGAGGGGAGATGGAAGGAGAGGGGGGAAGGAAGGAGATGGGGGGAAGGACAGGGGGGTAAGGAAGGGGGAAGAAGATGAGGGAAGGAGAGGGGGGAAGGAACGGGGAAGGAGATGGGAGGAAGGAAGGGGAAGGAGATGGGTGGGAGGAGAGGGGGGAAGGAAGGGGGAATGAATGAGATGGGGGAAGGAGAGGGGGAGGGAAGGGGAAGGAAGGAGATGGGGGAAGTTGGGGGGAAGGAAGGAGGAAGGAAGGAGATGGGGGAAGGAGGGGGGAATGAGATGGGGGTAAGGGGGGAGCAGATGGGGGCAAGGAGAGGGGTGGGAAGGAAATGGGGAAGGAAGGAAATGGGGGAAGAAGAGGTGGGGAAGGAGAGGGGGGACGGAAGGGGCAAGGAAGGAGATGGGGGTAAGAAGAGGGGGATGAAGGAGAGGGGGAAGGAGGGGGAAGGAGATGGGGAGGGAAGGAGGGGGGAAGGAAGAGGGAAGCAGAGGGGGGAAGGAGCGAGGGGAGAGGAGGGAGGGAAGGAAAGGGGGGAAGGAGGGGGGAAGGAAGGGGAAGGAAGGAGAGGGGGTGAAGGACGGGGGGAGGAAGGAGATGGCGGGAAGGAGAGGAGGGGAAGGAAAAGGGAAGGAAGGGGGAAGGAAGGAGAGGTGGAAGGAAAGGAGAAGGAAGGAGATGGGAGAAGGAGGGGGGAAGGAGGGGTGGAAGGAATGAGGGGGAGGAAGGAGCGGGGGGAGGAAGGAGAGGGCGGAGAGAGAGGGGGAAGGAGGGAGATGGGGGGAGGAGAGAGGGGAAGGCAGGAGATGGGGGAAGGAGAGTGGGGAAGGAGAAGGGGGAAGGAAGGGGAAAGAAGGAGGGGGGAAGGAAAGCGGAAGGAAGGAGATGGGGGAAGGAGAGGAGGGAAGGAAGGGGGAAAGAAGGAGAGGGGGAAGGAAAGCGGAAGGAAGGAGATGGGGGAAGGAGAGGAGGGAAGGAAGGGGGAAAGAAGGAGAGGGGGAAGGAAAGCGGAAGGAAGGAGATGGGGGAAGGAGAGGGGGAAGGAAGGAGATGGGGGAAGGAGAGGGGGGGAAGGAGGGTGGAAGGAAGGGGGAAGGAAGGAGAAGGGGGGAAGGAGAGGGGGGAAGGAAGGGGGAAGGAAGGTGGAAGCAGGAGATGGAGGGAATGGGGGAGGAAGGTGGAAGGAAGGAGATGGGGGGATGTAGGAGGGGGAAGGGGGGAAGGGAGGGGGAAGGAAGGAGATGGGGGAAGGAGAGGGGGGAAGGAGGGGGGAAGGAAGGAGATGGGGGAAGGAGAGGGGGGAAGGATGGAGATGGGGGAAGGAGAGGGGGAAGGAGAAGGGGGAAGGAAGGGGAAAGAAGGAGGGGGGAAGGAAAGCGGAAGGAAGGAGATGGGGGAAGGAGAGGAGGGAAGGAAGGGGGAAAGAAGGAGAGGGGGAAGGAAAGTGGAAGGAAGGAGATGGGGGAAGGAGAGGGGGAAGGAAGGAGATGGGGGAAGGAGAGGGGGGGGAAGGAGGGTGGAAGGAAGGGGGAAGGAAGGTGGAAGCAGGAGATGGAGGGGATGGGGGGAGGAAGGTGGAAGGAAGGAGATGGGGGGATGTAGGAGGGGGAAGGGGGGAAGGGAGGGGGAAGGAAGGAGATGGGGAAGGAGAGGGGGGAAGGAGGGGGGAAGGAAGGAGATGGTGGAAGGAGAGGGGGGAAGGATGGAGATGGGGGAAGGAGAGGGGGAAGGAAGGGGGTAGGAAGGAGATGGGGAAAGAGGGGGGAAGGAGGGGGGAGGAAGGGGGTAGGAAGGAGATAGGGGAAGGAGGGGGGAAGGAGAGGGGGTAAGAAAGGAGATGGGGGAGCGAGGGGGGAAGGAAGGGGAAGGAAGGAGATGGGGGAAGGAGGGGGGAAGGAAGGAGAAGTGGTAGGAAGGAGATAGGGGAAGGAAGAGGGAAGGAAGGAGATGGGGGAAAGGAGAGGGGAAAGGAAGGGGGAAGGAAGGAGATTGGGGGAAGGAGAGGGGGGAAGGAAGGGGGAAGGAGATGGGGTGAAGGGGGGAAGGAAGGGGGAAGAAGATAGGGAGGAAGGAGAGGGGAAGGAAGGGGGAAGGAGATAGGGGCCAAGGAGAGGTGGGGGAAGGAAGGGGGAAGGAGATAAGGGGAAGGAGAGTGGGGAAGGAGATAAGGGGAAGGAGAGTGGGGAAGGAGCGGACAAGGAGATATGCGGGAAGGGGGGGGAAGGAGATGAGGGGAAGGAGAAGGGGGAAGGAGAGGTGGGAAGGAAGGGGAAAGGAGATGGGGATAGGAGAGGGGGGAAGGAGATAGGGGGAAGGAGAGGGGGAGAGGAAGGGGGAAGGAGATAGGAGGGAAGGAGAGGGGGAAGGAGATGGGGGTGAAGGAAGGGGGAAGGAGGTAGGGGTGAAATAGGGGGGAAGGGAGCGGGAAGGAGATGGGGAAGGAGGGGTGAAGGAGATAGGCGGGAAGGCAGGGAAGGAGATGAGGGGAAGGAGAGGGGGGGAAGGAGAGGGGGTGGAAGGAAGGGGGAAGGAGAAGGGGGAAGGAAGCAGGAAGGAGATGGGGGAATGAGAGGGGGGAAGGAGATTGGGGGAAGGAGGGAGCGGAAAGGAGATGGGGGAAAGGAGGGGGTGGAAGGAAGGGGGAAGGAGGGGTGAAGGAGAGGCGGGAAGGAGATGGGGAAGGAGAGGGGTGAAGGAGCGAGGGAGGTTGATGGGGGAAGGAGAGGGGCTGGAAAGAAGGGGGAAGGAGCGGGGGAAGGAGATGGAGAGAAGGAGAGGTGGGAAGGAGATGGGGTAAGGAGAGGGGGGGGAAGAGAGGGGGGGAAGGAAGGGGGAAGGAGATAGGGGAAAGGGAGGAAGGAAGGGGGAAGGAGATGGAGGGAAGGAGAGGGAAGGGAAGGAAGGGGAAGGAGATAGGGGGTAAGGAGAGGGGGGAAAGAGAGAGGGGGAAGTAAGGGGGAAGGAGATGGGGAAAGGGGGGAAGGAAGGGGGAAGGAGATGGAGGGAAGGAGAGGGAAGGGAAGGAAGGGGAAGGAGATGGGGCAAAGGGGGGAAGGAAGGGGGAAGGAGATGGAGGGAAGGAGAGGGAAGGGAAGGAAGGGTGAAGGCGATAGGGGAGAAGGAGAGGGGGAGAAGAAAGGGGGAAGGAGGTAGGGGTGAAGGAGAGGTGAGGGAATGAAGGGGGAAGGAGATGGGGGAAGGAGAGGGAGTGGAAGGAGAGGGGGGAAGGAGATGGGGGAGGTAGATGGGGGGGAAGGAGATGATTGTGAAGGAGAGGGGGAAGGAGATAGGGGTGAAGGAGGGGGGAAAGGAAGCAGGAAGGAGATGGGGGAAGGAGAGGGTGGAAAGAGAGGGGGTAGAAGGAAGGGGGAAGGAGAGGGGAGGAAGGAGATAGGGGAGAAGGAGAGAGGTGGGAAGGGGAGGGGGGAAGGAAGGGTGAAGGAGAGGGGCGAAGGAGATAGGGGGAAAGGAGAGAGGGGAAGGAGGGGGGAAGGAG